>NC_043979.1:43825135-44125135 GCF_902148855.1 Sphaeramia orbicularis | reverse complement strand
GTTCTCATAATTCATGCAAGAAAGGGTTAATCAGGAACAAATGTGCAAGGGACACATCTCTCAATCTGTCAATGGAACCCCAATAGAGCAGATAAGTAAAGTGAAGCTATTAGGTGTAATTATAGACTATCGACTGTCATGGTCTGATCATATTGATTCAGTTGTCACAAAAATGGGGCGGGGAATTTCATTAGTAAGAAAGGCAGCATCATACCTGTGTGTGTCAACTAGAGGTCATGTGACTCAGGCACTGGTTCTGTCTAGGGGTGTGTGTTGGCAAGAATCTGGCAATACGATACAAATCACAATACTAAGATCACAATACAATATATCACGATCTATCATGATACTGCTAAAAAGGCAATTTTTTTTTAATTTTGTTTCTTTTTTTTAAAAGATTATCTCCTGGAAGAATTGAATTACACCAGAAATATACACAAATACTAAACACACTTTTATTTCGATCAGAACAGGATCTAATGCTATATCACAAAATATTCCTCTGTTCAGACTTAAATGATGTTTTACAGACATAACAGTTTAAGATCCCGTTCAAATGTTCATATTCTATTAGTTCAGAACTAATGTCAAAACATAAAATATAAACAAAAAAGAAAAACAAAAAGGAACCTCTGCAAAATCTGCATTTGAATAAATACCTAAAAAATATCGATACAGTACTGTTTAATATTGATACAGTATTGTGAAATGAAATATCGCGATATATTGCAGAACTGATATTTTCTAACACACCTAGTTCTGTCACATTTAACTTATTGCATGGCTGTGTGGTCCTGTGCAACAAAAAAAACCTGAAAAAAATCCAACTGGTCCAAAATAGAGCCGGCAGATTGACTCTTACATGTTCCTTCAGAACAAACATTACAAAACTGCATTACAGTCTACCCTGGTTGACTGTTGAGGCAAAAATTAAATTTAACCTCCACCTCCTTATGAGAAGTGCTATTGTGAACGGGAAACCTGACTTTCTTACGGACAGAATAAGGCATAGACGTCTACAACATAATCATGGTAGCAGACAGGTTACCATGGGTCATCTTGAACTTCTCAAAACAAAAACTACCACTGTACAAACACACTAAAAGCTTATATTCATTCAAAAAAAACACTCAAACAGAAAAAAAACAATGGTTAGGCAATCAAGTACTAACTCCTGTGTGTATCATGTGACTAAAACAGACAGAAAAGAAAACATGGAATGCCTAAAAGCACTGTTTTTGTCATTACAGTGCCATAAATATTGATGGAAGAACTGAAATGATTATGGTTATTATCAAGAAAACATGGAAAATAACTAGATATCAGCTCTAAAATTAAACTGTTATGAACTAAAAAAAAAAAAAAACCAACAACAACAAAAAACACTCAAACATGAAATACTCAAGGAAATACAGGAATGCAAATGACTGTTTTGACTCTGGGAATCCAAGTTGCTGTAAAGATAAAAGTTTATGTTTTAACCCTTTCATGCATGAATTATGAGAACCTTAGTCAATTTTTTTTTTTTCTGGAGTGTTTTTATACGTCCTTAGGCATAAAAAAAAAAAAAATTGCGATTGAGTTTTTTTTTTTCATGGAGTTACAAAAATGTCCATGCATTTAATTTTTTAAGTAAAGAAATATGTATTTAAAACACAATATCAGAAAGTAAAATGAAAACAATGAAATAAAAACATTTTTAAGGCTGCTAATTTGATGTTGTCTCACATTTTAACATACTCTAATGCTAGTTATTACCTCATATAATGTGCAAAAAAACAACTCTTTTTGTCTAACAAATAACTGAATTACACTTAAACATGTTACTGCAGATCAGGTTTATCAAGAACAGCAAAGTTATAGTAATGGTATGAATTGCAGTGTATTATGGGATGTTGCATAAATGTCCACTGTGTTGGCTGATATGGAACTAAAACAACAAAACCTATGAATATACAAGAGAACAGCTGGAAAAGAACTGTCCACTGGAGTGACCACAATGCATGAAAGGGTTAAGGTTTGTGTGTTGAAATGAAATGTTCAGCTTGCTATTGATAACAATGAATTGTAAACTTGTTTTATTTATGTATGTATTTTATAACTGTATTTGTATTTTAATGGACCCCAGGAAGAATCGCAACCACTGTGGTGGAAGCTAATGGAGATCCGTATAAACAATAGACAATAAACCTCAGGAATGGCCGAAAAGAGATAAACATTTAATGAATATTTTGCTGGTGGCCGGTAAAAAGACTATCACCAGGAAATGGCTATTACAGGAGAGCCCAGCGTTAAATGGATGGATGGAAATCACAATGGACATTTATAAAATGAAGGATAACAGCTTTTGTTAATCACAAATTGGAGAAATTCGCTTCATACTGGGAAAACTGGGTTAACTCTGTCACACCGTATAGGCCTGATTTTGTTTTCACAGATCAGTGATTGTGTTGTATGGAAAAGATTAGTCCCTACTTTTACAAAGAGAAAAAAAACTGTCTTATTTGGTTATCTGCATTTCTTTTTGGTGTGTGGACATAAAACTAAAACATTATTTTGCCATTTAGAGCAGACGACAGATGTATGATATTTGTACATATGACGTACCCAGGGCCAGATTAACACTTCATTGTACCCTGGGCAACAACATTCAAGGGCCCCATCATCACAACCCCAGGATCCCTATAATCTGGCAAAATACAGAATAAGTTCCAGGAATATATGTAAATATACCCCATACTTCAATATCTAACTATTATCAATTGCATTTTGATGTACAAATGTGTAAACGCTCGTAGAACTACAAGTGCACCACTATAGCCTCTTGTCAAGGCCACTCACCTGCATATGATGATATGAAAATAAAACACATTAGCATCAGTATAATCTAAAATTGATCCACTACATTAGAAAGAGAGGGAAGTGTCCTCCATTTTCACAAAAAATAAATAAGAAACTATTTCCAAAGTATCCAGTATTTATTTAAGAACACTTTTTGCTAACACAAATGTATTGAATCGTCAGAAAAAGCCCACAGACAAAACACAAACATAATCTGAGAGAATCAGATATGAATTTTAAACAGAAATCCCCTTGTCACCTCAGAATTCAACAAGAGAGTTAAAGTAAGTGCAATGTAAACATCTTGAAATCTGCTTTCTCTCAACAATAAACATATCTCAACATTTTCATGGAGCCACCACAAGGAAAAAATAAATATAATGCAGTATAATCTACTAAAATAAACATTTTGGTCCCAGTTTAACTTTTAAACAGAAAACACATCACAATTCAAGGCATGTCAAGGCAAGGGTTAAACATTTTAATACTAAATACTACATATACTAAATACTATAAACATCTGGAAAACCGTCAATTTCTCTCAAAGAAATACTTATCTGACCAATACAAAACTTCCCACTTAGCTGCTTCTCCATGTTTGCAATGTTTTGATTCGTGTACGTCGCTTACGTCGCGTAGTTCTTGACGTCTCACATCCCGCTCAGTGCACGCACGTTGATTTGCGTCACCGCTGATTCACTTTTTGGACTGACCAATGAGGAGAGGGTCTCAGCTCACGGTCACAGACAGAAGGAGCAGGGTTTCTGTGCAGTGCAATGGCTCCGGGCAGCGGACAGTTTCATTTATAAGCAAAAGATAACCAGATATTTTCGTTATGCCCGAGCTACCCAGGGCCCTTCAGAGGTCGCGGGCCCCTGGGCAATTGCCCAGTTGCCCATATGGTTAATCCGGGCTTGGACGTACCGGATGCAAATGTCTGATATTAGTCGCTTTTCCATTGACCCTCAAATTGCACAAATATAACTTGCACATAAAAATTTACAAAATGGAAAAATGACAATTTCGCCAAAAGTCTCATTTTCGATTAAAAGTTTTTGCACTGGCAAGAGGTGGTTTTTCGGGTGTAGCGCAAATGGTATATCATGCAAAACTGCAATGGAAAGACTTTTTTCTGCAACTAAAGTCAGGTGAATTAAAAAACTGGATGTTGACGTACGTTACAACAAGCAAAGAAGAGTTTTAAAAGAAACATGGTGCGGTATGACACACCAGGAAACAGAATCATATTTTAATTTAGTAAGAAGAAGAAGAAACATGTCGCGGCATGTGTGGACACACCAGGAAAACCTATCATTTTTTAATTTAGTACGAGATAAAGGGGTAATATATAATAATAATGAATATATCTGTAAATCAACACCAAATTTACATTCGTCGCCATGTTTATGGAATGACTTCTCGTGTCATCTCGCGATAATAAACAAACCATCGCATTTGGGATTTAATGAAAAAACTGACATGACGCACTTCTGATTTTTTGACATTTAGAAAATATCTGTAAAGTTTCGCGCAGATGTCCAATGGAAAAGTGACTATTGACTGTCAGTAAAAACGAAAAAAAAAGAAAAGGCACAGCCACTGCGTCTTTGGTTTAAATAAATAACCAACAAGCCTTAAAGTTTCTCCTCCTATTCCAGAATGTGACCAGCTACGAAAGCAAGCAGTTTAATTATAGCTCCTCTCAAAGACGTCAGTCACAATGAAGCAATCAAAAACAAATAATTAAAATAAAGATGAAAAGCAGCAAGATACAGAAAAGAAAATGATAAAAGAACTGATGAAACATTAAAAAGAAAAGCAGCCGACAGAAGACAGTCGTTAAAATAATGATTCCCACATGAGTCTGAACTAGAGCTGCACAATGCGGTGAAAAAAATCAACTCAAACACACGAAGTACTGCAAAGATCCATAACTCCAAAACAATGACAAAGCAGCAACTTTCATTTTCCATATTTAACACAATGTCGCTCTCTAACATCGAAGGACAAAGACTGGTTTTAGTTTTGACACCAGTCTATGGACTAGGGGAGTGTATTGGCAAGAATCTGGCAATATGAAACAAATCGCAATACTAGGATCATGATACGATATATCATGATATATCATGACATTGTTAAAAAGGCCATTTTTTGGTTTGTTTCTTTTTTTAAAAATTATTTCCTGGAAGAATTGAATTGCACCAGATATATGTACAAATACTAAACACATTTTTATTTGATCAGAACAGGATCTAATGCTATATAACAAAATTCTTCTAATTCTCCTCGTTTCCAAAGGAACTACCATCTGCCTCTCAGACAGTAAAAAGTGCTTTTAGGATGCTTCAAATAACCATTATTCAATAAAACAGTGTTAAAAAAGAATAAATAAGATATAAACAATAAAGAAAACCAAGAAACAAATGCACCTCCACCATATCTGCATTTGAATAAATACCTAAAAATATCGATACAGTACTTTTTAATATCAATACAGTATTTGTGAAATGAAATATCATGATATATTGCAGAACTGATATTTTCTAACACCCCTACTATATCATTTTATATTAATTACAACACATTTTCACCACAAGATAACAAATTGGAAATAAAATCACTCTTATAAAATGTTTATTTACATGGTGGGAACATGTCTTAGTAGTAGTGTCTCCTGAAAATCAGTCATTTTCAGTCTGTGTCATGTATAAAGATGAAGCTGGAGAAAATACTGATTGTTGGTTTGTGTTAAATCTACTTCTTTCTTTTCCTCCTCCTGTTGTGTTGAGGAAAAAGGATTCCCCAGAAGCTCAGATACCTTTTCACAGGTTCTGGGTGGGTAGATAGGATTATTATTGTTGGAACTGGGAATGTATTTATTGTAAACAGTTACAGGCATTTATTCTTTTAATTTTTGGGTGTGTATATATTTGAGTATTTATACATTTTTGGTGATGAGTTTTATGTATATTCATTCATTCATCATCTGAACCCGCTTTATCCTAACTAGGGACGCAGGGGGTTTTATGTATTTATTTAATGTACATTTTTATTGGTGTATTTAATGTGCATATGCGAATAGAACCTGTCTATTCATAGGATTCACCTGCGGGTATACAAGTCACTGTGTTTGAAGGGTGTGTGGATCAGTTGGTGGTGAGCATGGTGCTAAAATTAAATGAAAAAAAAAAAAAGAAAGCTGATGCATATCAAGATTTCCTGCCTCTGGATCTCCTCATTTGGCAGCTCGAGCCAGTTTACAATTAAAATCCAGAGACTGAATTTCCCTACGGGGCTAATGAAGTGAATTAACCTCAACTTTTCTAACCTTTAACCTTTTTTGTTACCATTGCTGAACGCTTAAAGCCATTCTTGCATTGTCCAAGTGTATGAATGTGCAGCATATACACAGAATAAAACTATTCTTTTAGTTTTTTTTCAACCAAAATGTGTCATATGCTGCATTAGGGCACATTTTTGCAAAACTCAAATTCGGTTTCAACGTCTTCATAGTTTTGTTGTTTCTCACTAAGCCTACACAAGCCAATGCATGCCAAAAAAACAAAAAAAACAAACTGTTTTCTTTATTCTGAATGAATACTTTCATAAATGTGCCAAACATAATGTTAAATGGCCAATCATCATTAACAGGAAACAGCTGAGTAGCTACCTTGAGGTAAAATCTAAAAGGGGATTAAATACAGGGTGACCCAAAAAAACGGGAATTTTTGAAGTGCGTATTGGCAGACATGAGCAAGTGGCAGCACTGCGACACAGTGACCTTGAGCAAGTAAACACACCCCCATTTTAGTAACCATTGGCGGCTGTGCCAGAATTGTTCAGTAACCATGTGATCTCCAGATTCGGTAACGTTCCCTGGCCTCCTAGATCGCCAGATTTGTCCATTTGTGATTTTTTCTTGTGGGGCTATCTCAAGAGTAAAGTGTACACGACTCGACCAAGAACTCTGGATGAGTTAAAACAGAGAATTCAGGATGAAATTCCCAGTATCCCAGCTGAGATGTTGCAGCGGTCAATGAGGAATCTCAACAGCAGATTTCAAGAAAGCATTCGTACAGGAGGACGCCATCTACAGGAAGGAATTTTTTTTAAAAAATGAAAATTCCATTGTTTCTTAAATGGCATGTTTTAAGGTTTCAATTACTATGAATAAAATATTTTTCTTCCATCACTCTTGGTTTTATTGGATTGTTAAAAAGTTCCCGTTTTTTTGTGTCACCCTGTATTTTCCCGGAAATCAGATAGATTTTGTTTTTTCTTTCTATTTTGGTGTCAAAAACAGCTGTTGCGATTATAAAAGACACTTTCGTGATTCTGATTCTCTCTGCTTAGTGACACTGAATATAACATGCACTATATGGACAAAAGTATTGAGACACGTTGAATTCAGGTGTTTCTTTTCTAACAGGGGTCTTGGGATACAAAACAATCATGACTGTAGCTGTCACTGAAATATGTCTTTATTTGATATGTATGTATTCTTGTTTGTTTGGTTATGCACCCCAAAACTGTATTAGCTTGCTGTAACTCTCATAATTAATGACTCCTGCTGGTGGGGAAAAATTACACTTCAAGGTTGCATAGTTATGTGACGCATCCAATCAATCATGTGATGTAATATAGCAGGGACAATGAGTTTAGTTCTGCACCTTTAAGAAGAGCTACTCCTTACTTGGTGGGCGCACATGGTATGGATTACTTGTAATTATTATTTATATTGATATGTATGTGGTGTTTATGTTAAACATTGTGTTAAATATGCTTCTTGATGCCAACATTCTGATATTATATGTTATGGTTTACATTACTTCAGTTTTTCACGGTGGTTTGGTGTCTGAGATATGAAAAAATAAACCAACCATTCATCAACCATCAGTCGGAGTGTGGTTCTCTTCTCTAGCCGGAAGAAAAAAGTTTAAGAGCCGCTACAATGACAAATGTCATAACATAGTTTTATTTTGGGATAAACATCATTGCATCACAATATTGATGTTTTTATCTCAAATCAGCATGAACAAGACATCTTACAAAGTTGTAGATATGATGTGTCCCAATATTTGTCCATATAGTTTAGAAACATTAATATTTCCTGAAAGTGAGATGTGAAAAAAGTAGATGGATAGTTCTAAAATCCCCAAATCCCCAAAATATTCTAGAAATTTACAGGTAGAACATTTAAAATCATAGTCATGGATAAAACACAAAATCCATGTTGAGAGAAATTAAGTAAAAACCATCTCTGAGGCATTCTGGAAACAAAGTTAACGACTTAAATACACTGATTCTGATTTTTTTTCTGATTTAGTGATTTATTCCGAGCATGCAATGAAATTTAACATATATGCACTTGCAAAACATACATAATAATACAAATATCAAGAATCATAACAATCTTAGTCAGAAGAAAAGCACAATAATTCCATTTACATGCCCGAAAAGGGGTGGGAAGAAGTATAACTTATTTAATCCCACCCCCTCACCCTACAATATTATTAATAATATATGTCCCTCTTCCTTTTACATTAGTCTTCTATATTTATATATCTATTCACACACACACAAACACACCTACACACACTCATTCATCCATATACACATATATACGTTTATACATATACACACATACAAATACACATATAATCTTTTACCAATGCCTTTCTTAGTTGAGCTAGGTAATAAATAAATAATAACTAACTCAAGGAAGGAAATATATACATAAACAACAGTGAACATATGGTGACAATTAATAACCCTCTTCCCTATATCTTGTGAAAAACATGTTCTTATAAGTGTTTTTGAATTGTCTTATGTTTGAACGTTCCTTGTGCTCCTCCCTCAGTCACACCAGCCAATGCAATGATATTTATCCAAATACAAAACTATATTATGTCATTTGTCGTCATTGTTTTGTATCCCAGACCCCTGTTAGAAAAGAGACACCTGAGTTCACCATGTCCTAATACTTTTGTCCATATAGTGAATCACAAGGAACTCACTGGAGGTTTAATACATTGCATCCTTTTGCGTGAACATAACTGCAATGGCTGACATTGTGGTTGTGATTCCATTAATGGTGCCACTGTGGTCTGAATAAATAACACTGGTCTACAAGGAAAATGCTTCCAGAATAAAAGTAATGAAATTTTACCACATGAGAGTCACTGATAAAGAAAAATCAAGTCAAAAATGCTGGTTGGCTGAACTTTCCAAGATACAGCCTTGGGTCAAAATGTGAAATTCAAGAATTAAGGAGAGAATGGGTTTGACTCAAAAGGAATATTTGTCTCAGAGCTACAAGATCTACTTCAAAACACTGTCTGCACATTAGAATACATTCACTTTACAGGTTCTATTTAGTGGAAGATTTATAAAACTATTATATAAATGTACATAAACCAATATATACAGGGTGGGGAAGCAAAATGTACAATATTTTGAGGCAGGGATCGAAAGACAGTGTATGACCAATTAGTTTATTGAAAGTCATGAGAATTTATTTGCCACAAGAAAATGTACATAATAGAAAATGTTTTTATTCTATGTGTCCTCCTTCTTTCTCAATAACTGCCTTCACACGCTTCCTGAAACTTGTGCAAGTGTTCCTCAAATATTGGGGTGACAACTTCTCCCATTCTTCTTTAATAGTATCTTTAATTGATTGAATTGATAAAGCACTTTGTGACTCTGTCTGTGAAAAGTGCTCTATAAATAAAATTTACTTTACTTTACTTTACTTTAAGAAAGTGGACATTGCTGTGTGATGTTCTATTGGTAGCATGTTCTAAAACACCCCAAATAGCAGAATCCAGAGGGTTTAGATCTGGGCTAGAAGGCGGCCATAAATATGATTCCCAAAAATTGCTCAAGTTGGATTTGTTGCTGTTGTCAACAGGTGTTTTGGTGTTCTTGTGTAAGATTTTAACTTCAAATCATATTTTACTGCATTTCTAACGGTCTTGTTGTCTACCTCAAGTTCAACTGCCATTTTTCTCATGGATTTGGTTGGATCCTTTAGGATTTTGGATTTGAGAGCTTTCATAAAAGCTTAGGTACGTTTTTTGTTGCTTCCTCCACTTCCGGACTTTCTTGTAATGGTTTTGCTCATAGTCATTCTCTTCTTTCCATTATAAACAGTCTTTATGGACACTCCAACTATTGTTGAAATCTCCTTTGGTGTGACGAGTGCATTCAGCAAATCACACACTCTTTGACGTTTGCTTTCCTGATTACTCATATGGGCAAAAGTTTCTGAAAAGGTATGGATAATAGTGTTAGGTATGATTATGACATCAATATATGTTTGGTTTCAAAACAATTGATGTAGTGCCTGCTGAGAAAAAAACAACTAAATGTTCATTGTAAATTTTGCTTCCCCACCCTGTATGTGTAATAACACTTAATCATATACCTTGAAAACATTAGCAAACCGGTACTTTTGTCATTTATTTTCCAATGAATCTTATTAAAATACGTAACATTTAGCACATTTAATCTCTGATGCAAATCATTTCTAAAAAAAATTGTAGACCAGTGATATTTTTACCGGTGTATTCTCCATGTATCTGCAGCCAAAAGGTTTCCACGAAAAATCCTGTTTGTACAGTTTTGCATAAAAGCGCTCGACATCCAAAAACTAAATTTGGCTCCAGTCAGGACGCATCAACCTACAGCAGCCCCCAGTAGAAACTGTGTGTAACCGTGTCAAAATGTGACAAATCTACCCCGCAGGAAAGAGGACCAGTGGTTTTGAAGAGATTCAGAACAACAGAATCACAGAAACACGGGGAAATCACACAGAGCGGAAGGAGATGGAAATAGGACAAAGGAACTAGACGTGATCTGGACCCGGACTCGCACACCTAAAGAGCACAAATGTACACTCAGAAAAACCAATTTCTTCACCCCTTTTGTTTCTTTTGTTCTCCTCCCCTTGACCTTTTTCTTCCTTTATTGCTCCTCCAAACAGGCCCGTCATTTTTCTTTTCCCCTTTGTCAGCACCCTTCAGCGCTCCTCTCAGAGACAAGTGCTATTATCTCATTATCTTATTATAGGAGGCAAAGAAGGACCATTTATTCAGTCTGTGACATTCAGAGACCAGTGACATTCATGGAGGCACAGATGTGTTGCTTCGCTGATATGTTTGTGGATGTGGCGGAGGCGGATCTCAAACGCTCAGGGCGCTGAAACGGCCACCAACTGCAAAATGACTAAATAGAAACATGAAAGTCCAGAGAGCGTGACTTTCCAGCTCTGAATCTGTCAGAGTAGATTCTTTTTACCTCCAGACAGCAGATGCACCGCTTCATGTTTGCAGTAACACTCCAACATTTGTTAAAAACTGCCTTCCAAACATCCAGTATGTAAAGACTCCTGAGGGAAGCTTTAATGTTTTTCTGTCAGTGAGAAGGATAATGATGACAGACGACTTCACATTAACGTTAAACGCGATAACACGTCCCCGCAATCTGCACCGAAAAAGGATGAAACCTGCTCCGACTAAAGCAGGAGCGTCAAAGTCAATTTAATTCAGTAGCCAAATTCAGCCCAATATGATCTCAAGCAGTAAATTAACCGAATAATAACCTTTAAATAACGACAATGAAATTTTTCTCTTTGTTTTAGCGCAAAAAATCCCCAATAAATTAGAGAGCCGCTGTTCTATTTCACATAGTTGTCATTTTACTCACATTATTCTCTGATAAAAATCCCAAATATAAGACTTTAAGTAGCTACTATCATTACTTGTGAGAATTTGTTGTATTGTATTATTACACTGGGTTACAACAAAATGTTTTTTGCCAGTTGTCTAGGTTTTTTCAACTGAATTAGGACCATTTTGCACCGCTAAATCCAAAAATGACATCTGTTTTTCTCAATCAGGTTTTTTTTGCTAATTTGATTTTGAAAAATTTGATCTTCTCACAGTCTGCGCCCAAACTTTATCTTGGTCACCAAGTTTAATACCAAAATACGATTGGTAAGCACACTTTATGAAACTTGTGACTTGATTCCTGTTAGGTACAATGGTGTATTCACCGCAGATGTAGCAGAATACGTCAGGCTTATTTTTGCAAGATCTTCTAGTCGAAGCCATTTCATTCACCTGTAATATTAAAAAAGCCATTAATCATAAATTGGCAAAAGTAAAATCTTCAGAACTTGTTTATTGCAAGAAATATGAAAGAATTTTGTATCGTATGATGTGAAAATGCCCATAAATGTAAGCAAAAATATTAAAAAGCCAATATGTAGCATAGTTCAGAAAGTTGACCTGATTGAGCAAAATTAATGTGATTTTTGGATTCAGCACACCAAAATTATCCTAAATCAGCTCAAAAAACTTCAACAATAAATTTGTTGTTGACCAGTGTTATTGATGGTTTTATGTATCGTGTTGTAATGCTTGTCATTTTTTTTTAAACTCATTTCCCCTCTGTTTATTAGCTTTTATTTATTAATTACTTTCACTTAATCACTGAAGCTTTACTTAAGGTAATGTATGTACAGTCGCCGAAAAAATTATTAGACCACCCTTGTTTTCTTCAATTTCTTGTTCATTTTAATGCCTGGTACAACTAAAGGTACATTTGTTTGGACAAATATAATGATAACAACAAAAATAGCTCATAGTAGTTTAATTTCAAAGCTGATACCTATCCATTTAACATGTTTTCTTGATAATAACCAAAATCACTTCAGTTCTTCCATCAATATCTATGGCATTGCACTAACAGAAACAGTGCTTTTAGACATTCCATGGTTTCTTTTCTGTCTGTTTTAGTCACATGATACACACAGGAGTTAGTACTGGATTGTATAATCATTATTTTGATGATTTTTGATGGTCTAAATTTTTTCTGTGACTGTATGTTTAGGCATGTTAGTAATGTTGAGGACTACGGATGGAAAATACCTTCCAGCTAAATCCAGCATATTTACACAAAGTAATGCTTTTTGTTCTGAGTATAGATAAATAAATGGTACGGAAATTAATTTATCAAGCATTTTTAAGATTTCTGTACATATTTTTCAAAATGGCAGGTTCGAGCCTCCATAATTAATTTGCATTTTGTATTTTTATTTATTTAGTTACAGGACAGTGTGTATTGGCATTAGTTACAAAGAACAAGATGTGTGCACCAGATTTAGCAGAGAAGCTAATGTCCATCTGTTGTCCTGGACAAACGACTAGCATAACAAACATCACTTAGATTACAAAGTCCCAATGTACTGGAAGAAAACCATTAAACATGACAGATATAGGAAAGTCTGCTCAGACTGACCGGCTTCAGCCAAATACATAAAAAAATAGGACCAATGGCCCTGTAGCTTACCGGCCAAATTAAAAGGAAATGTATCCAGATGCCATTTATTATCACCCAGTTTTGTGTATTTATTCTATTACAGAAATAACCCATGTTTTGGTCATATTCCAATCAGATCTGCAAAAAATTCAAATTCCAACTGATTTACTGGATCAATCCACTTCCTATCTGTTATAATGGGAAAATTTTTCACAGTCGCACCAAATCCAGAATCAGATCCAGATCGAAATAATGACAATACCTATAGTAATTATTATCAATTACTTTATACCTATAGTAATTGATTTTTGTTAAATGTGGTGTGCTGGGAAAAACTTTATATGACTGCTTTGTGACGTATTCGTGGTATTTCGGGTTAATTGTGGATGCACACGAGTGCAGAGTGTGTGTGTGTGTGTGTGTGTGTGTGTGTGTGTGTGTGTGTGTGTGTGTGTGCGGGTTGGGGATTCACCTGTGGAAATTAAAAGGCCAGTACAGAGCCGAACACATTTTTGTCTTTATCTTATTTTCCCCTGTTGACGGTTAATCCACCTGTGTCCTTAAATGCGTTGTAGCAGAGGCGCTTTAGAAAATAAATGAACTGTTACATGTTAATTTAAAGAACCAAAAACTTTCATTTTTCTGGGTCTCAGGAGGATATCATGATATGGTGAGAGAAAAATAGGACCAAATGGCCCTGTAGCTTACCGGCCAAATTAAAAGCTTTGGAAAATGTATCCAGATGCCATTTATTCTCACCCAGTTTTGTGTATTTATTCTATTACAGAAATAGCCCATGTTTTGGTCATATTCCAATCAGATCTGTAAAAAATTCAAATTCCAACTTGATATCGTTGATAGTGATTTATTGTATGAATTCACTTCCTATCTGGTATAATGGGAAAATTTTTAAAAGTCACACCAACTCCAGAATCAAATCCGGATCGAAATAATTTCAGTACCTTGTGTTGACATCATCATACAGAAGCTGTATACCAAGTTTGAAGTCAATCAGAACTGGAGTTTGGGAGAAAAAGACGAATGAAATTTTTTCCCCATAAGAGCCCATGTTAAATTTTCCGTAAGTTCCCGGATCCAGAAGAAGATCCTGATCAGCATGTGGTCATTATGTTTGGGTCATCTCCCCATCAGGGCTGGACTGTAGAAATTTACACTGGATATCATTTATATTTATTGAGTTATTGCATCCATTCACTTCCTATCTCTTATAATGGGGAAATTTTTCAAAGTTACACCAAATCCAGAATCAGATCCAGATCCAAATAATTTCACTAAATTTTGTTGACATCATCATAAAGAAGCTGTATACCAAGTGTGAAGTCAATAGGAATTGTAGTTTCAGAGAAGACGACTGAAATTTTTGTAACGGAGGACGGACGACGACGACGACGACGACGACGACGACGGACGGCGACAGACAACGACGGACGACGGATGACAACGACAGACGACGACGACGGACGACAACGACGGACGACGACGACGGACGACAACGACGGACGCCACATGAGGACAATAGCTTATGGCCTGTCGGTTGGTAAGCTAAACAGGGCTTACGAAAACTGACTGCCTGTTCCACCTCATCCACCTTCTCTCATGTGTTTTCTTTTCCGTATCCGTCTCTACCTTTTTGCTTGAGTATTTGTTCTTTGTTTGCCCTTTTGTATTAACTCTGTATCTGTTTTACCCATTTGTTGTGTGTTCGTCCCTTGGCTGCTTATTATAAAGCATCTTTGAGTACTTAGAAAAGCGCTATATAAAACCGATGTATTATTATTATTACATTATAAAAATACAAATATACTTTTTGCATTGTCCTCATCAAATAAACAAATAAAAAAAAAGAAAAAAACAAAACTTCAGATAAACTTCAGACGAGAGGTGGATACAACATTATCTGAAAAGCGCAAAGCAGTTAATGTCAAAGCTATATCCGGTGTTTTCAGCGTTGAGCTTTATTGGACGAGGGGCAGGGTTTAATCAGATATCTGAATGAATCCAATAATCCACTTCTGCACGTGTTATCGCTCGGCTTTCTAGAAACTTTTCTGCATTGCACAGACTAAGTAGTGAAAAGTAATCACCAAGAGAAGATGGGGTTAGTGAACCCCAGGAGAACAATAAGCACCTCCTCAGAGTTTGGCTGTCAGCTTGGGATGGTTGATGGCGGCGTTGACCTTGTCAAAATGATCCCCAGGGGACGACCAGAGCGGCAGAGGAGGGGGGCCGATCCCACTCCTTTTACCTCCCCACCCTGCTTTTATTTCCTCTCATTTGCATTTATAAGCCTTTCCGTCGTCCTCTCGCTCTGTTTTTATTCCGCCTCCACTGCAAAGCAGAGAAAAAGCTGGAAACGGCGCCGCCCAATCAAATCCCTTCTCCTGCTTCTCAAACTGGTGGCATTTTGTGAATGTTCTGACTGAGCGAGCAGCTGAGATTGCTTATGAATGAAGAGTGACATTTGTATTCAGAGGTTCAGAATTACTAGAAGTACATTTAAAGTGGCTTTAACATATTGCTCTGGTCCTTTGGGAGTCATTTCCCAGTGTAACTAAAATGTTTAAGGATTGAAAAAGGACTGGCAGCAGTGCGAGGTGTTCATTTGGCTACAACCACCTCCCAGTCAGTGAAATATTACAGCGGGTGCAGACGCCTCCGCAGTTTCTTCTCCATGTGTGAGGTCAACCCGACTCGAGATGTAAATTTATAACAGCCCACTACAACTTTGTCCATGAAAACAGTTGGTCTGCCTGTGGAAAAAGTCTCCTTCTGTGAGGAAGTGCTGAGAAAAAAAACACCAAAATAGCACAAATCACTAAACTGTGGAACAATATCTACGATGAGAGAAAGCATGACTCGAGCTGCAGTGGTTATTCTGTTCATTGATTGGCTGTCCATTATTACATTAATCATCAGTTATGTTGACAATCAATTAACTGGCTTGAATAATTTTTTAGAAAATACATGTGAATTTTTATTATAGAGCTCAGAGCTGTTACTGGAATCCAATTTAGATATGCATAGAATCCTCTAGAAACCAGCTCAGAATTCTGTCGATTTTTACCTGATTTTTTATCGTTTTGTTAAAGAAAGAAATTAATAATAATAATAAATAATAATTAATAAAAGAAATTTTAGAAAAGATGCGAGACTGTGCTCAACCAAAATGTTCAGATCTATTCTGCTTTTGTTAGTCTTTGTTTTTGTTAGAAAAATAAGGCTATTAGACTATATCCTGTAAATACCAGGTGTCCAGAGCACGAGTCATGGATGGGTTATGATGACATATTTTGCAAGAATGCCCGGACATATCCACTCAGGATATGTCTACCATTTCTTTGCTATCTGCTTGTTTTGTTCCAGTTTGGGACCAAAGCGTACTTGTTGTCCATCCAGTTTGGGACCAGAGCGGGTTGCTGCCATTGAGGAGATCAGGCCATGGGGCAGGTGGGGGAAGAGTACAAACGCGGTCACTGAACCCATGCATCACCGTGTTTTGCATACCTAAGCCAATGGTGAACCTGATCAACGTCATAATATTTGTACACTTGGTCCAATGATTGTAATATTCATGTTCTTTCATCAGATCTTACACTTCCTGTAGATAGTCAACTGCTGCGTCTCACTGTATGTACTTGACTCCTTGCAAGTAAAATCTTCTGATTCCAGAATCCAGTGACTCCGTCTTTTGTCTCAGAGTATATCACAGAATTTTTCTATTAGTTTTGTTAATCATTTTATTCATTGTGTTGATCATTTGTTGTTATTTTTTTATGTTGTTGCTTATTTGGGGGATTTTTGAACCTCTTAAACTGTTCAGACTGCAGGCAAATGTAGGCCCAAATCCCATTTTTTTGCCCATACATGACCTGTATTCAATCTGTTAAAGACAGTTTCGGAAATCCAATGTTTTCAAATCCGACCCAGACCGCTTTCATACGTGGTCCTAAATCTGATAAGTATCTGATGTTTTGTAATGTGACTTCAGTCTGAATGGCCAGGTTGCATTTATCTGACTTTTACATCACTGAAATGTGACAAATTTTAAAACTGTGGTTCAACAAAACCCAAAATAAAGGCAGTGGAATATCATGGGGAGCCTCATATATTTTATGAAGTTTCCTTTGGCAAAGCAAATGTGTTCAGCACAACAAGGCAGCCAGACTACCATTCTGTTGTTATGATGCTGGACAAGACAAGTAAAAAATAAATAAATAAATAAATAAAATGTATATCCCATCAGGACCCAGTGTGACATTTGTGGCAGTTCCCAGATGAATTTTTCTCTGTATTTAACCGTCCTTAAGTGGTTTATCACCATTTATTGTAATATTATCTTCTGTATTTTGTGTTTTTTTTTAGTGAAAATCAGGTATTTTCCAGCATTTAATTCACTGATCATGTAGATGTTCATAAAAGCTTAGAGTAAAGTTGAGGATTATTATATCAGAAACGGAAAAAACTGAAGAAAAAGTGACTTTTTCAGTAAAATCCATCATTAACTGAACATAAACCCAGTGTGTCTGTTCACTGTCATTGATCCAACTCCATGGGTTTTACTGGTGAATCCGTGTTGTAGAATATGAGAGTGTTTCCACGGTAACTACAGAGCCTCTGAACGTTCAAATGGGTCATATGTGATGACCATGAAAAGATGAATAACTGTATTTTACACCAATTATTTACATGGATTAATAGGATTAGTGGATCAACAGGGATGAAAGCGTTTGTATCAGAAGATGATTTTGGTAGATGGTGGATGTTTGGGTCTTTATGGGATAAATAAATAAATAAATGCAACAAACATCACAATTCTGCGTCCCAGGAGTGTTACTTCCATAAATACAGAGTGTGTCTGCATAATCACTTATTACGTCAGGACCTCTTTTGCGCACGCGGGTCATTTCAGGGTCGCATTAAGTTCATATTCAAACTGATAGAAGTCACATTTAATGTATAATGTGGACAATCACACACAAAAAAAATCAGATTTCACCAAAAAATCTGAATTGTACATTAAGACCTGCTGTCTGAACATAGCCTAAACATCCAAACAGGTTGTATCAGAAGACTATAAACCTGAGAAACTGCATTTTAGCTGAATTATTTACATGTATATGGACAGTATAGTGATTAAAAGGTTATTTAACATCTTATATCAGTAGAAGCTTTTGTCCACTGGCGGCTGTTTGGGTCTGAGGGATAATTCTGAGAGATAATAATGTTGAACTTTAAGAATCTAAACTTATATCTACATTAATCAACATTTAAACCGTTACCATCCATGTCTATAAACATATACTTGTATATGACCGGCTGAAGTCATTGACCTTTGCCTCCCTTAGTCTACTCATCCAGCTGTGTTACAGTATTAACTGGTCCACATCTGCTGGAGGTCAAAACCAATCTTCTATTCCTGCTCTTCATCCTCTCATCCGCTACGACCTGGCCTCCCAATCCTCTGCTTACACGGCCATTTTAAGGCTAATGCAGCACCACCAGCTTCTACACAACAGCTTCAGCAGAACATTACTCATACCTGTACCATTCAAGCGTGAGGAGATAATTGAATATGTTTCAACTGCACACTCAGCCAAGCAAAGACAAAACATGGATCTATTGGTTCGCTCGTTCATAAAGGACCTCCTTCAATCTCAGGAAGGAAACACTTTGATCCATGATGTAGTCTTTTGTACTTTAGCCAGTCTAGTCTGTATGGAAAGGCCTTGAATGTTGAATCCTCAGTTAATATTATATTTAACCCTTTCATGCACACTGGTCACTACAGTGGACAGCTATTCTACAGCTGTTCCCTTGTATATTCATGGATTTTGTTGTTCTTTTTGTTTTGTTTTTTGTTTTTTTGTTTTTTTACACATATATTTATTAAAGTTTTAAGACACTACATATCTTTTCTGACATGAATTGGTATCATTATGTAGATCTCTCCTGAGCATAAACCCCCAGAATCACAAGACCTCCCCATAGTTTTCACACAATTTATCAGTAAATACATGTTTCTGTGCATCCAAAATTAAACATGTGGTGTCCAGCTGAGTGGACATTTTTGCAACTTCATGAAAAATAGTTTCAATACGATTTTTTTTTTTTTTTTTTTTTATGTATTTTTAAATTTTTTAAAAAATTATTTTTATTTTTTATTTTTTTTTTTTTCAGAAGAAAATTTTTATTCGCATTGTTTTTTTCATACCAAAAGAGGAATAAAAACACTCAGGAAAAAATGTTGATTAAGGTTCTTATATTTCGTGCATGAAAGGGTTAATATGTGTATTTTTATTCCTTATCTTAAAAAGGGTCTCTGTGTAGTATTTATACTTATTTGTTTATACGTATATTTACAAGATATCAAGGTCAAGGTCACTTTATTTATACCTGTAGGTAGATTTGTTTTGCAGTCTAGGTGATTGCCTTGGCATTATAACAACACATACATTAAACATGCAAGACAGGCGCTTGATCACGCTTACAGACAAAAAGACAGGATAAAAAGTGCTCAGTGTTCCACCATTCATCGGTATAGCAGCATGGATAAGTAAAGGAATAAAATAGATAAGATCAAATAAATAAAAACAAGATGCAATAAAACACAATAAAAATATGAAAACCAGAAAAGATAAAAACAATCCGGGATAAAAATCAGGATAAGAACATAAAATTTTAAAATTTTAAAATTTGAAGTCACAATAATAATAATAATAAATAGAGCAAAGAAATGGAATAAATAACTAAATATAGATGTAGATATTTACATAAAATGACACTTTATTATCTATATATTATATATAGTGCTGATGAGCTGTGAAGTTCTGCAAAAGACAGAAATATATTGGATTGTCAAGATATGAACTGAATATATTTCCAGCAACAAGTTGGGGGATTTATATGACCACTAGAGGGAGTAGTGAGTCACTCTACCCATTTCCCATGGTGACGGAAACTCACACCATAGGGCAGTGTTTTTCAGCTGTGGGGTCAGGACCCAAGGTGGGGTCGCCTAAAATTTCTAGCAATTCATAAAAATAAAAACTTACTAGTAAAAAATATATGGTGAGTTGACAGAGACAATCCCAATCCATAAAAGACACGGCAAACTATGAAGCTGAAACTGAAGCACTGTGGTTCTGTTTATCTGTCAAATGTTCATTGTGGTCTGTTTCAGATGCTGCAGCTCTTTCATAATTCATAGTTTTTTGAGTTCTTGTTTGTTCAGTATTAATTGTCAGCCTTGTAAATTCAAGCTGGACTGACTGTACATATCCTGACCAAGGAAAATCAAATTCTCCCTTTGTGCAGTAATCTACACCTGGATTTACTGCCTCTGTCTGTAATAATATACATTATATAGACTAAATGTCATCGAAAATTAAGGTTTATTTGCAAGATAGTATCACAAACAATTACATGACCAAAACAATTAATTTTAGCAAAAAAAAAGAAAAAAGAAAAAGGCTTCGTTTTGAATGTCTGGAGTTGCTAGAAATTTGTGATGTTAAATTGTGGTCACAAGCCAAAAAAAAGTTGGGAACCACTGGTATAGGGCCGTTGAGCAAAGCATCAGATAGTGATCATAAGGGATAAGAACCAGTAAGCAACAACTTTTAGAGTTAAAGTGAGAAATTGATAAAAACTAGAATCGCCCTTGTTATTTTGACCACTAGATACAAAATGTAAAGAATGGAGTTTGATGCTGAAATGGCAGCGTTTCTTCTTGACTGTGAGGTTTATGACAGTATATAGTTATTATGGGATGTTATTATCTTTGCTAAGTTGCTGTTTGTTGATCGACGGTTCAGACTAAATTGTGACAGTTCTGACCTTGTTTGTTGGATTCAAACAGATCTTTAGTTCAGCTGTTGACAAAACAAATCGTACAGAAAAAGGTGGTGATTCATAGTTTTACTGCAGCTGTTTTCTTACTAAAAACAGAACTATAATGCGAACTATCAGCTGACGCAGCATGTGGAAATTATGAGTGGTTTTTTGAATGACTGTTAAAATAAGCATTTGTGAGTTTCAGTTTGAAGAAGAAAACTTGATGATACTATAATACAGATGTGTGTAAATAATGAGTTTTAGACTTTATTCAGTGACTGATACAGTCTGTGTGTAACCGGTGGTGTCGGACTCTGCGTTGTGTTCTTTTTTTTTTTAATGACAAGACCTGCACGTGTGTCCTTGGAGGCAGTCTCCGTTTATTGTTCTCTCCCACAGAAATCCGGAACAAAAGGGCAAAGGGCATACATTAAATTATTAAAACAAAATATAGCATACCTGACAAAAATGATAAAACATAAAGATCTCCGGTCAGCAACCCCCGTTAAACATACTCCTGCACAAACCAAAAGATAAAGAAATGTGTTTAAGTACATTATAAGCGCCTAATACAGCCTAAACTACCTGGTTCATGTAAAAAAAAATTTAATTAACAGAGGTTAAACCAAAAATTTTTACGAACTGTACGGCTGCTTACCTCTCCCACAGAAATCCGGAACAAAAGGGAAGAGGCAAAGGTGCGAAAACTCCAGTTATAGTGCGCAGTGTCACACTGTAAATTGTCCGCTGGGGAACAGACCAAAACCAACAGTTTCACACACTGACCCGGAGGCCCACAGTGTCAGGTACCAACCAAAAGAAATGAAAAGAAAATGATCAGATTTTGTGTAATTCTAACAATACACAACACAATATACAAACCCACATTGCTGCTAAATAACTGACCCTGTTACATGTGGATACATAGGGTTGATTCATTCATAGTTTTAGTAGAACTAAGTGTGTTTTGGTACCAGACTTCCTTCTGATGTCGAGAGTTTTCAATATCAATACTACATGGAGCCACTTTATTTTTTGCATGTTATGTAATTTTGCGAATGAAGGTGATGCAATGCAAGACACACTTCCGACTTGATGTAATGGTAAAGATCAAACATTTTCACATATTTGGTCTAAGCGGCAACCGGAGGTGTCGGAAGTTCTAATTTAAAAGATGGATATTGATGGAAAAAACATCTTTGTATCAAGTCCAGGCAATGTTCATATTTCTGCTTGAAATGCACTGTAGAAGAAGGACTCATGTTCTGTTCCTGTATGTTTTGATCACACAGAATGACATAAATCCATTGTGTTAACCGCCTGAGCCAAATTCATTTTAAATCAATGTGGAGAGCATCAAAAACTAACAGATCTTATTCACTGTAAGATAAAACAGTGTAAAAATAATGACACGTAGCAGAACAGTGATCGCAGAATTAACACTACAACAAAGAAATTAGGGTTTTTGTGACGCTTTACTTGCCTCTTGTTCAGCTCCAATGGGCTCTATGCACAGCCCCACTACTTCCTGAACTTCAGGTGGGTGGCTCCTTTATTTCCTGTCTTTCATTACAATGGTCAACAACAAATTTATTGTTTAAGTTTTTTTTTAGCTGATTTAGGATCATTTTGGTGTGCTGAATCCAAAAATCACATTCATTTTGCTCAATCAGGTCAACTTTCTGAACTATGCTACATATTGACTTTTTAACATTTTTGTTTACATTTATGGGCATTTTCACATCATATGATACAAAATTCTTTCATATTTCTTGCAACAAACGAGTTCTGAAGATTTGACTTTTGCCAATTTATGATTAATGGTTTTTTTTATATTACAGGTGAATGAAATGGCTTCGACTAGAAGATCTTGCAAAAATAAGCCTGACGTATTCTGCTACATCTGCGGTGAATACACCGTTTTACCTAACAGGAATCCTGTTAGAAAATGATTTTTTTTTCTCTTAAAACCTATTTTGGGTGAGAACTATATAAAAAATCAACTGATAAAGTCACAAAAATGTAATCAATTTTGTGAGAAGATCAAATTTTTCAAAATCAAATTAGCAAAAAAACCTGACCTGACTGAGAAAAACAGATGTCATTTTTGGATTTAGCGGTGCAAAATGGTCCGAATTCAGTTGAAAAAACCTAGACAACTTGCAAAAAACATTTTTTTGTAACCCAGTGTTATTGGACACACTGATTAATCCAGGTGTGTCTGCTACTTGTTGGGACAACTGATTGATTAGGCACACCTGTCAGTCAGTGTGTCCAATAATGAAAGACAGGAAATGAAGGAGCCACCTGAAGTTCAGGAAGTAGTGGGGCTGTGCATAGAGCCCATTCAACCTTCTGGATGTGATGTTTTATTCATTTTCTACTGATGCTGACTTGAAGTTGATAAAGGAAGTATGGAAAGATGTAGGAGCAATTTTCATTGGTCAAAGAGAGGCAGCAGTTACAGAACTTTTCTGGTTGATTTTATATGTTTTTAGTTTGTTTTTTTTTATTGTACATTGTTGCTTTTTTTGTACTGTGCACTTTGAGGTTCGGTGTAAAATGTAAAGTGCATTACAAACAAGAAAAGCACTTGGAGAGCACAGGCCTCCGCCAAGACAGATCTGCCCCCCCGATCACCACCAAAATTGAATAATTTCTTCCTTGTGCCAGTATCAACATTTCTTGAAAATTTCATGAAAATCCGTCCATAACTTTTTGAGTTTTCCTGCTAACAAACAAACAAACAAACATGCACACACGCAAAGCAAAGTGATCACAATACCTCCTGACAGAGGTAGTAAAATGTATTATTGTTATTAATGAGGTACAAAGACAGAATTTTTCAGAGGTACAGGGATGAGGGAGGGCTTGGGGATCACTGTGGGATATAAAGATGTACAAGTACAGGGTGGGGAAGCAAAATTTACAATGAACATTTAGTTGTTTTTTCTCAGCAGGCACTACGTCAATTGTTTTGAAACCAAACATATATTGATGTCATAATCATACCTAACACTATTATCCATACCTTTTCAGAAACTTTTGCCCATATGAGTAATCAGGAAAGCAAATATCAAAGAGTGTGTGATTTGCTGAATGCACTCGTCACACCAAAGGAGATTTCAAAAATAGTTGGAGTGTCCATAAAGACTGTTTATAATGGAAAGAAGAGAATGACTATGAGCAAAACTATTACCAGAAAGTCTGGAAGATACTATTAAAGAAGAATGGGAGAAGTTGTCACCCCAATATTTGAGGAACACTTGCGCAAGTTTCAGGAAGCGTGTGAAGGCAGTTATTGAGAAAGAAGGAGGACACATAGAATAAAAACATTTTCTATTATGTACATTTTCTTGTGGCAAATAAATTCTCATGACTTTCAATAAACTAATTGGTCATACACTGTCTTTCAATCTCTGCCTCAAAATATTGTAAATTTTGCTTCCCCACCCTGTATATGGTATGAGTATGTATATGTATGTATAGGTGTGTACGTGTGTGTGTGTGTGTGTGTGTGTGTGTGTATATGTAGGTGTATATGTGTATAGATCTGTGTATGAATATGTATTGACATATGTGTGTTATTGTATTATGTGTTTATGTAAATCATATTATATTTGTTCATAATAATATAAAGCCAGAAACCTAATTATTTAGTAGTAAGTATCAGTCATATTATGGCATAGTGTATGGATATGAGTAGACAAGGAAGGTTATTATTGTTATTAATTATATAAGGAGAAGGGGTGGGAATTTATAAGTTGTACTTCTTCTCACTCCTTTTCAAATATGTATTATATGTCTTATGTTTAAGTGTTTTGTTTATTTATTTTCTTCTGTTTGACATTCATGTTCGAAATAAATACATCAATCAATCAGTCAGTCAATATTATCATCATCATCATCATCATCATCATCATCCTCATCCGCAGAAGTGGAACTATCCTGAGCCTTTTTATGAGAACAGTTTTTGAGCTCGACAAAAAAGGGTTAGAGTATGGAGTGTGTACAGCATAGATTCTAGTCATCTATAGTACTTTCTAGGTAAAAGAGTGTTCAGATGTACCTGTAATCTGATGAAAAAGTAACTATGTGTTGTAAGGTAGAAAACACTAAAATGTATTGCGCATCCTTGGCTGCTGAATCAAGTCATAAGTAAAGAGTCACATCTCTGGCAGCTAAATTTAACACATACATATGCTGCATAATGTATAAAGACTTGAGTTAAAGCAGCAGGTATATGTAGTCCACACATTTTTATATATATTTTTCAGTTCAGCTTGACTTAATCTGTCAAAACCCCCAGAGTCACAGCAGAATGTGCTGCGCTAAACACCCTGACACAGATGTTTTGTAGAATATATAGAGCAGAAAGCTAAGATTCCATCATGGAGTTTATCTATAAGTAAAGCATCAATATTCATGACTGTAAGGTTCCGTACTCATGTCCGGTGAAGCTGCAGCATCTGTGCAAAAAGGAATTGTCAATTTACACTTGATAAAAAAAGCCCGATGGAGGTGCATGAGTCAGGATCTGGAAACATTAACCCTTTCATGCATGAAGTATGAGAACCTTAGTTGAGGGTTGTTGTTTTTTTAATGTTTTTATTCCTCCTTAGGCATAAAAAAAACAAAAACAATGAGATTAGGTTTTTTTCATAGATTTACAAAGATGTCCACTCAGCTACACCATGAATTTTATTCTTGAAGCGAAAAAACATGTATTTAAAACTAGGGGTGGGCAAGTTAATGCGTTATCACCGCGTTAACGCATTCATTAAATAACACCGACAATTTTTTTATCTCACGTTAACACCGTTTTATTATTGTTCTGCCTTTCAAACCGGCGAACTTTACAAGTAATGCTGATGTTTAAGCTAATTTGTTCATGCAAGCAGTCGCAGATGGGTTGCTAATTCTTTATGCAGGCTCACGCTAAGTTTATGTAAATTCATTGGTTGTGTTTAGGTCTCATATGTCAGCCTTTGAACTAACCTTTACTTATTTACGATGTGAATGTTGTATTAGCAGTCATTTTATCTCGATGCTAACTTGAATGGGAAAATCCATAGACACGATAACGATTAGCATTTACAGGTTAATTAAAGATTTACAACGTCTTTTTATTCAGCAACAAAGGCTCACATCAGAGATATTTGATACTATCCATTCTTACAACAACTGAACATAAAATACTCACAGGCAAACGTTTTTGAGGCCATACAAACAAGAGTGAAAGAAACATGCCTGTTAGTTCTATGTCCAAACTAACTACGATAACACGGAAAGGACAAAACATAAGTTAGTGCAACTTATTCTGACCACTTCAGGGCCCCTTTTACTTGCTTTGAACAACTGAACATCACATATTAATGGGCTTATTAGTATTAGTACTGATTAGCGGGCTTAAGACTCCTGTCAATCACTCACAACTGTAAATACACTGGTGGGGACAAACATGTGTAAAAGTAGTGGTTTTTTACATGGACATTTTCATTTTAAATGTCGTCAGATGGTGGGGAAGAGAAGGACACAGTTGTTTGGAAGCACTGACATGTGGAATTATTTTTATCACCGGAGTACTTCCAGTCTGGAATATCACTGAAAGGCAATACATGCTGTTGATGCGTCCCCCCCACCCCCCAACAACTATGCGATTAATTGCGATTAATCGCAGAAAGCCATGCGATTAATCACAATTAAAAATTTTAATCGCTGCCCACCACTATTTAAAACCCAATATCATAAAGTGATATGAAAACAGTGAAATGAAACCATGTTTAATGCAGCTAATCTGATGTTTTCTCACATTTTAACATATTCTAATACTAGTTATTACTCACTTCATGGAGATAATATGGAAAAAATAACAATTAACAATTGATTTCCACTCAAGAACCAATCAAGAACAGCAAAGTTACAGTAATGGTAGGAATTGCAGTTTATGAGATGATGCATAAGTGTCCACTGTGTTGGTTGATATGGAACTAAAACAACTAAACCCATGAATATACAAGAGAACAGCTGGAGAATAGCTGTCCACTGGAGTGACCACTATGCATGAAAGGGTTAAAATAAAGCGTGAGTCATTTATGAGCCGTAAAATGTAAAAAGTAAATAAAAACCTCTGTATAAAGTGATTCAAAGTCGCCTTCAGTGTATCAATGAGCCACAAACAAGACCACGAGCTACGTGCAGAAACAAAAAAAGCGATCCATTTCCATTCCTTTCACAGTTTACCGCCCAACCACAGCACAACAATTTCACAAGTTCCCCAGAGAAATGGATTTGTACCCAGTCGAGTCAGATAAAGCATAGCGGGGATCAGAGGCTGCCTGAATGAACTCCAAAAGGGAAGAGGAAGCATCGTTTTATCACCCTGGCTTCTCCTAGTGGGGGTTAGAGAGAGAAAGGGAGGGAGAGAGAGCACGGAAAAAATAAAAAATACAAATCCTGCAAAGCAAAGAACAGCCTTTCGAATCAATAATTGATCAGGGCATCTTCCATATTAATAAATGCAGAGGGAAGGTAGATCGCCTGGGGCATGATTGTCATAAAACGGGTGTAAATTAGGTTGGTTGGGGATGATAAATCTATTACATACTATCAGGGGATGGGTGTAGTGTGTATTTGTGTGTGTGTTCAGACTCCAGACTGGAAACAGCGAGCGCTACACAGGGTGACAGATGTGCACACGGCGGACGCACATACGACTCGTTTCTGTAATCTGCCGTTTGATTTACTGAGCTGTCTAATAAGTCCGAATCAGCAGCTGTAGCCATGGTAACGATGCCGACTGTTCCACTATAGGATGTCCGCGCTCTCGTCGGAAGGTCTGGCACTTTGTAACTAAAAATAGATCAGAAACAATCTCCCCACACACACATATACTGGCTGTACTCCATTGATATGAGTACAGTTACACACAGCCTGAGTCCGTTTTGTGGAGCAGGTCTAGTGTGGAATGGCCAGAGGAGAGGAAGTGCACAGTTAAGTGTGTGTTAACCTACATTCGCCACTCCAGTCCAGTAGCACAGCCTTGAGGACAGATCCATGGTGAGTGTTTGGTGTGTGCGCCGTCCACACGTGACATTTTGGGGACAGACTGTCCGTGCAGTTAGGCCGGTCACGATCATCAAGGTTTATTTGATGACGATCGCTGCTAAAAATAGTTAAGAATGTATGTTTAACCCAGCGGTTTCCAACCTTTTTTGACTCGTGACCCCATTTTAACATCACAAATTTCTGACATTCAAAACAGAGACTTTTTTTTTTTTGCTAAAATTATTATTTTTGATTATGCGATGTACTATGTTGCAAATAAAGGTTAATTTTAGACGACATTTAGGCTATATAATATATATTATTATGGACGGAGGCAGAAAAGCTAGGTGTAGATTACTGCACAAAGTGAGAATTTTATTTTACTTGGTCAGGATATGTACAGTCAGTCACTTTACTTGACTCTAAAAGTTGTTTCTTCATGGTTCTCATCCCATATGGTCACTTTCTGGTGCTTTGTTCAAAGGCCCTATGGCAGTGGTTTCCAACCTTTTTTGACTCATGACCCCATTTTAACATCACAAATTTCTGGCGACTCCAGACATTCAAAACGGAGACTTTTTTTTTTTGTGCTAAAATTATTTTTATTTTTGATTATGTAATGTACTATGTTGCAAATAAAGGTTAATTTTAGATGACATTTCGGCTATATAATGGATATTATTATGGACGGAGGCAGAAAAGTTAGGTGTAGATTACTGCACAAAGTGAGAATTTTATTTTACTTGGTCAGGATATGTACAGTCAGTCACTTTATTTGACTCTCGAAGTTGTTTCTTCATGGTTCTCATCCCATATGGTCACTTTCTGGTGCTTTGTTCAAGGGCCCTATGGCAGTGGTTTCCAACCTTTTCTGACTCGTGACCCCATTTTAACATCACAAATTTCTGGCGACCCCTGACATTCCAAACGGAGGCTTTTTTTTTGCTACAATTATTATTATTTTTGATTATGTAATGTACTATGTTGCAAATAAAGGTTAATTTTAGACGACATTTAGGCTATATAATATATATTATCATGGACAGAGGCAGAAAAGCCAGGTGTAGATTACTGCACAAAGTGAGGATTTTATTTTACTTGGTCAGGATATGTACAGTTAGTCCAGTTTGGCTGTCCAAGTCCAAGGCTGCAAATCAACACTGAACAAACAATAACTCAAACTATGAATTATAAAAGAGCTGCAGCATCTGAAACCTTAGATTTTGACACGTTAAAAAAAATGATGCATTTATTATTTTTTATTATTTATTTTCTTTTCCCTTGCTTTTTTTTTCTATTGTCTTGGTTTTTTGTTGGTTTTTTTTTCACTGCACTTACTTATGCTGTTTAAACATGGCTGTAATTTTTTTTTTTTTTATCATTTTCATTCTGTCTTTTCATGATTTTTTTCAGTGTTTGTTTGTATCTGTTCATGTTTGGGTAGGGTTATGTCTTGTGTCATGGGTGGATGTTCAGAAAATCAAAAATTACCTTCCTGTATAGTGAATGTTTCGTTTATGTTCTGTTATTAATAATAAAAAAAAAAAAAAAAGACCTTTGAAAGAATTTTTTTTGACATGTGTAAGATTTGTTGAGTTACTGATATAGGACTTTGTGGTCAGTAAAAGATGGGGTCAGGGGGTGGGAGTATATGAGCCGTACGTCATCCAACTCCTTTTTAATTTTTTTTTTTTTTTTTTTTTTTTTTTTTTCCCCTCATTTTTTTTGTTTTTGTTTTTGTTTTTATATTCAAAATTAAAAAAATAAAAAATCCATACAATAATTTCATAAACACAATCCATTTCGTATCATGGTAAACTTGTATTTTTGTTCCTCCTCCAGACTTTTTTGGTCTGAGGTTGGTGGTGTGAATTGCATTTATTGCCTCATTTGACAAGGACAGGCCACATTAATGAACAGAAACATAAAAACCTGTAAATGAGCCAGAGTTAGTCTGCAGGGCTCATTTCCATCTGTCGTCCCTGGCCTGTTATAGGCAGCCCTAAAATAAAATGATGCCCTTAAACCATGAGGAGGATGTTAACAGATGACACAATTGAAAAAATTATTAAAAATATACATAAATATCCAATCAAATGTCAAAAATAGAGCATTGGTTTAGTGACGGTCACATGATATTTCTGTTAGTTTCATCCATTGTAGTTATGCAGCTGAATGGGAAGGATTTTAATGATTGATTATGATTATGCATGTGACTGCACTCAATCACAATGATTATGTAATAATGTGACAGGGCTACATGTAATCACATTAAGAGGACTCACCTGCTGTGAGGGCAACTCCAGCCCCACCAAGATGATTCATTCATTATCTATTTTTTTCAGTTTTAGGGTAGAGACATGTTTTTGTTAGATTTTAGTTTCCCATCCTTGAATTTCTCTTTTTTCTAATATTGACATGTACCATTAGCGGACACTTTATTCCCACTTGTCCATCATTGGTTTATCGTGACAATGTTAAGTTTTATCGACATTACTAGTTTGCTCTAAAGTTAACCCTCCGGTATCCGGGTGCACTTTTTAGGCACACTTTGCACTTTGTTTTAAAAAACTTCATATTATTTTTCACAATTTAAATAAGGTTAGAATTCAAAAGTTGTTCATTTTTGCATGATCTTTAAAATTCGGTCCACCAACTAAAATTTGCACATTGTAAACAAAAGAAAATTACCAGACTAGCATCTGTCTCCCAAGTGTGCCTAAAATGCACTATTTCTTCCATTATATCCACTGTTTTTGATCTGAAATCCATTAAGGCATAAATCCTGCTTTTACTGATATCTGGGCTTCATTTGAGAGGTGAGGGTCTAAATTAATTTATTAGCGTTGTTAATGTTGCTGTTAATCATTGACATATTCCAGGCTGCAAAAATCAAATAAGTGATCCAATTTTTATGTAGTATTTTGAAAAAAAAAAAAAACATTGTGATTTTTGCATCAAAAAATGTAGTGACATCACAATGAAAAGAGATCATTTAAAGGGTTAAAAAAAAATCTAAAATGAATGATGTGGATGATGATCTGGATGATGTCCAATATGTATGATTAGGGCTGACCTTGACTTACAAAAATAAAATCAAATTAGAGTAGAAAAATAAATCAATAGATAATATTTAATAGTCTGATTTATGTGTGTGCATTTTACGCACACTTGGTGACAGATGCTAGTATTTTTGAACATTTGACCTAGCACCTAAAATAATAATGCAAATTAACCAATGTTGGAGTTAATCATTGACATATGCCAGGCTGAAAAAAATCAAATAATGTGTGATCCACTTTTTATGTAGTATATTGAAAAAAATATTTTTGTGTGTTTTTTGCATCCAAAAACTGGTTTGTTTACATTACAAACACATCATTTAAAGGGGTAAAAAAAAGTGACAATTATTGAGTATTTGGTATTTTTATTTACGGCTCAAGTTGATGAAATAGAAAAAAGTGTAAAAGAATTAAAAACAAACTGTATGAAAATTTTTTTGACATTATTCCACAAGTGTGCCAAAAAGGCACACTTGGTGTTTAGTAAGGGCCTAGCTGGACGGGATACCGGCGGGTTATAAATCTGCTAAATAAATATGCTAAATCTGTGGTATTTTTCATTCACTTTACAAAAATATCATGTGTGGGTTTGGAGGCCAAACAAAGAACAAAATATGAAGAACATTTTCAATAGACTGAACATAAAAACAAAATAAGCCAAACCAAATCTTGATGGTTACTATGATCACCCTGTACTTGTACAGGGTGACCCAAAAAAAGGGAATTTTTGAAGTGCGTATTGGCAGACATGAGCAAGTGGCAGCACTGCGAGACAGTGACCTTGAGCAAGTAAACACACCCCCATTTTAGTAACCATTGGCGGCTGTGCCAGAATTGTTCGGTAACCGTGTGATCTCAAGATTCGGTAACGTTCCCTGGCCCCCTAGATCGCCAGATTTGTCCATTTGTCATTTTTTCGTGTGGGGCTATCTCAAGAGTAAAGTGTACACGACTCGACCAAGAACTCTGGATGAGTTAAAACAGAGAATTCAGGTTGAAATTCACAGTATCCCAGCTGAGATGTTGCAGCGGTCAATGAGGAATCTCAACAGCAGATTTCAAGAATGCATTCGTACAGGAGGACGCCATCTACAGGAAGTCATTTTTAAAAATGAAAATTCCATCATTGTTTCTTAAATGGCATGTTTTAAGGTTTCAATTACTATGAATAAAATATTTTTCTTCCGTCACTCTTGGTTTTATTGGATTGTTAAAAAGTTCCCATTTTTTTGTGTCACCCTGTATAAAAATCTTTGAGATGAACAGCTGTAGTTTTAAGAGTTTTTAGAGTTCAGGAGGTTCCAGTAACTGCAGAAATGCCCTCTGTAGAAGTGTAGTGTGTGTCTGTGTGTGTGTTGTGAGGCTGGGGGTAACTATAGAATTATATTTGTGCCAGTTTCTTGAGCGAGCAACGATAGATTCTGAGCACACAATTAGAGATTTTGAGCACATAAAAATATATTTTGCGAGCACATCAATTATATTTCAAAAAGAAATTACGCTTGAGCAAACAAAAATCGATATTGTGCTCCATAAATGCGATTGCATGTTAGTTTTACTCATAATGTTCTCTCACCAGTTCTTTCCATGGCGCACAAACAGACCGCTGCGCTCGCTCGCTTTCCCCCTCCCTCTCTCGCTCAACCTCCCTCTCCCTGCGCGCTCAGGTTGTCGTGTCCGCACGCTCAACTTGACACACACGTTACAATTGTGCCACAAAACCAACCAATCGGAGAGCTTGCGGAAGTACACTCTGATTGGCTGTTCACTCTCCAATTAGCTCGCTAGTTACATTTACCCGAAAAAACAGCGCTCAATGAGACAGACACGGACCAGAAGAGGAGGAATTGATTCTACACAAACTTGGGTCAGTATTTATTATTATTATGATTATTGTCTCATGTCATACCACTGCTTTGTTTAGTTTTTGTACTATAGTGCCGTAATGTTAGGACTGCGTTGTCTGGGTTTACATTATATCTGTTTATTTGTATAAGTTTGTGTAGAATCAATTCCTCCTCTTCCGGTCCGTGTCTGTCTCATTGAGCGCTGTTTTTTCGGGTAAATGTAACTAGCGAGCTAATTGGAGAGTGAACAGCCAATCAGAGTGTACTTCCGCAAGCTCTCCGATTGGTTGGTTTTGTGGCACAATTGTAACATGTGTGTCAAGTTGAGCGTGCGGACACGACAACCTGAGCGCGCAGGGAGAGGGAGGTTGAGCGAGAGAGGGAAGGGGAAAGTGAGCGAGTGCAGCGGTCTGTTTGTGCGCCACGGAAAGAATTTGTGAGAGAACATTATGAGTAAAACTAACATGCAAACGCATTTATGGAGCACAATATCGATTTTTGTTTGCTCAAGGGTAATTTCTTTTTGAAATATAATTGATGTGCTCGCAAAATATATTTTTATGTGCTCAAAATCTCTAATTGTGTGCTCAGAATCTATTGTTGCTCGCTCAAGAAACTGGCACAAATATAATTCCATAGGTAACATGCCAGCACCGTTGACCTGTCACACTCAGCATCTGGAATGGGGTTAGTCCAGCCCGGCCAGTCCACACTCTTCCTCTAAATTGCCTCCATAACGCTGCCTCCTCCAGCTGAAAGCACATATTTTTGCTGATAAAAGTGTAGTCATTTGTTGTATCGCAGCCAGAGGGGTGAATTTAATTCCAGAGGGTGTATTAAGACACGCTAGCGTTACACTGTGGAAATCAGACGGGGGTTTTTGTCTCATGTGAGGACACTTTTTCTTGCTCTCTAACACTAAATCACCAAACATACTGAGGAAAACCAGCGCTGACCGTGCCACCAGCAGATCCGAGATCAGCTTTCATGGTCTTTTCCGCTATAAAACATCAGAAAAATGGTGCAAATGCTTATAACTACCTCACAAGACTTGGCAGTTTCTCCTCCTGATGCTGGTAGTAAAAGAAATAAAAAAGTTAAATAAGAGTAAAGGGACACAAGTGAACAAGATAAGCACCAAATTACAAAAAAAAAAAGAGAAGAAAACTGAACCAAAATGAAGAAAACTATCCATGAATAAATCTACATAAACACAGTGAACAAACCAAACCAAGAAAATAAGTCCAAAATGAACAAAAGTATTATTCAAATTAACAAAAATGAACAAAATACTGACCAAAATGAACAAAAGAACAGAATTATTGACTAAATTGTGTTTTGTGCCTTTTTTGATAATTTTTTCTATCTTTCTTGTTCCCACTTTCTTCATTTTGATTATTATTTTGTTCATTTTTATCATTTTGAATTCAGGACCTTTTCATTTTTGGGTAATTTTCTTAAAATTTGTTGTTCATTTTCTTTTAACATTTGTTGATTTTGTGCTTATTTTGTAATTTTTTTTCTTAATTTGTTGATACTTTTGTTTGCTTTACGTTCAGTTTTCTTCTTTTATCTATTTACGTGCTTATTTTGTTCAACATAAAGTGACTCTCCAACAAAAAAAAAAAATCAAATAATCGGTTCAATCTTTATTCTTTATTTTCTTTTATTCATAGTAGCAGGAGGACTTTTTTTTTCCTTTTTCTTTCTTTTATATCTTATCCTAGGAAATATTATTGTACTTTTAGAATACAAGCCCCTTTTATGTAATCGGCTGTAACCGTTCAGTCTGAGCAGTCTTTCCTGTATCTGTCACGTTTTCTTCCAGTATATTAGTACTTCGTAATCTATGGGTTTTATTATGTTGGTCGTTTGTCCAGGACAACAGAAAGAAATTAGCTTCTCAGCTAAATCTGGTGCATGCATCTTGTTCTTTGCAACTAATGCCTGTAACTAAATAAATAAACAAATAAATACAAAATGCGACATTGTGGGAAATTTATGAGGAGACAAACTGCATCACTGGGTCGTGAGACTAAAGAAAACTTCACAAATATTTGACATTTTGTAGAGAAAACAGGAAATCAATTAACTGAAAGAAATAGTGGACAGATGAATCATTAGCTAAAATAATATCCTTCTTTGCTGATGTAAAACTGCATTCATAAAATCTTCATGACCAGAAATAAAGCACATCACAGGACATAAATAAAAACAAACAGCTGAGCAGCTCAGACAATTACACGGCTGTCAGGATGTTTTGTCAGATTCCCAGCGGACGAGGAACAAGCGAGACAATGTGTTTAGTGTCAATATTAAATAATGTAACACGAGAGAAACTGACGATTCTGGCATGGGAGGGAGAAATGTAATTTCAGCCCCAAACAAACTGTACTGGGGATTCATTTCAGTGCAGTAAATGATTCATGTCAATGTGAAAAGAGACACAGCGCGACGGTCTTCATCACGTCATATTTCCTCATTTAGGACGGTAGTGTGTCCTAGGTGTTATTTTTGCCTCTTAAACCACATCAGGCAGTGATGAGGCTCAGTAAATAAAAACACACAGAAACTCAAAGGTCTCCCACTGGAGGTTATCACAGGGAAAACATCCACCACTTAAACACAAACCGCTGTTGATTGATGATTTTCTGCTGTCGTGGATAAGCAGCTCTGGAAAACAAGATATAAGGCAATTTAGTGCAGATGAGGCTGAGGAGGAGGTGGGTGGAACAAACCCGTTTTTGAGCCAAATCAGCTGAGCTGGAAGCGACAGAACACATCGACATCATCTGTACTATCAAAGTTGGCGATCATCTACTTCTCACAGTCTTTCCAGTATCATCTGTGGGGACTTTTCATTTTGGAGTCGGTAAGGTGTGAAAGGTAGTGTTTGCAGTTTGAAGTCAGTGCCATCTTCCTACGTTTACACCTCATTAACACTTTAAATACCAAAGTCTCAATATTGCAACAAGCATCATAATAGGGGTTTTTCACCAGTGGCGATTTCTCATAGACTGCAAGGGAAGCCCGGCTTCCCCTAAAATTATGAAAATTAAATGGTTAAATATGTTCGGTTGTGTTGACATTTTATTGACTACAAATGTGTTAGAACACGTTCATCTCACAGACGAGTTTGTTCAAAATCAGCTTTATCACAAATCAACGGACGAGATGTTGTTCACTTCTCCTCCATTCCCGTGTCTGTGTTTTCTCCTCCATCTCTGCTCAGTGCATTTGTCCGTAGACTGTGTCCGTCTCTGGGCTTCAATGGGACTGAGTGGAACAGTTTTTTTCATTGCCTCAAAACTGGACAGTAATTGGATAAATGGCACGATGTTGTCCCGCCCCCGGACACCGGGCGTCTCTGGGGGTGAATGGAGCTGTGGGCGGAGCTCGGCCGGGCTGGATGCCAGAATCCCATGTGCTGATTGGAGGATCAGTCGAAAGGCTGAATCCTGTTTGATTGACAGCTGTTTTCAGATCTCCTCCTTCACTGACACAGTTCAGTTTAATATTGTCGATCATTCTGCTGTGAAATCAAGAGAGAAACTACTACGAAATTACTCGTTCATTTCTTGTACTGTAAATAAAACACACTCATTGGACTTCCTTGTTTCAATTTAACATAATTTCAGTGTTTTCTTGTTTCAGTTACATAATTCAATCATTTCTTGCTCGAGTTGAGTATGGTTTTGTAGATAGTTAAATCAATCAAACTGTCGGCTAGGTCGGAGTGAAAGGAGCATCTGTAGTTTAAAAAGGCTGAAGTCTTACACCCACAACACACTGGGCCAAGGCAATCTGAGCAGAGAGGACACTGGTCCAGTCCCTGGAAAAGAAGCCTACTGGTACGATAAGGTCACTGAGCATTTTCTTAAAAAGGAACAGAGGGCCGAATGTATGTTTAAATAACTTGACAATTTTTATTTTTTTTTGATGTAAGCCGACAATGAGCTTCCCCTGTCTGAAAGACGAGCAGCCGCCACTGTTTTTCACGCATGACCCGGAAACGGTTTGAAACTGACTTTGTGTATCGCTTCTTCCGGTTTACTTGTCAACAATGGCTGAGGCAACATTGAAGTGTCACTATATTTAAGTTTTCATGGTTTTCCTTCAGATTTAGTTAAGAAGAAATGGCTCATCACGATTCATCGAGATGAGGGGCCGAACATCAGAATCCAATCAGGAAGTATGTTCATGCATAGCCGGCATTTCTGGGAAGAGGATTACCAGGGAAACATCAGCAGTATTGTGAAGGAATCAAGAAGTTAAAAGTAGGGAAAATGCCAGAGTCCTACACTCAGATACCTGACGGGTAACCTGCAAAAACGCGCGGGGATGGATTGAAAAAAAAAATAAGAATTTTGGCAGGTCCGGGCAAAATTAAATGAAATGCGGGTGGGTAGCAGCTAAGGAACTGTAGAAAATGAGCGAGTTGATAGAGTTTCCAAATGTTGTTACCACCTCCCACCAATAGATGGCGGGCATGTGCCCCTTCAATCCTAACACCATTTCAGGGCATGTTTCTATTCAAAGTGAAGAAGAAAATCCAGTTTAAAGACATGGTCCCAAGCTGGTTTAGTAAGTTAGTAAGTAAAGTTGAATTTACACCAAATATGGTTTATAGATTGCCAGTAATGCAGAATAGATGTGATTACATTTTGGGGAAAGAAGGTCAAAGTTCAAATTTTTTAATGAATTTTTCTTCTTCCATGTACTTGTAATGGGGGAAGTTTCACATGTCTATAAAAACATCAATTTTGTTTCAATTTCCTTCAAACTTGCCACATATATAGAGGCAATTGATACGCTGACATCAGTACAACCATAGACATGATGACATCAGCTGGATTGATGCCAAAATAAGCTACAATACATGTGAGGGGTGGGGTTTGTTGTGCCTGGAACCACTTGTTTCAAGAATAAGATGACAAATTTCTATAAGTCTATTTATGTAGTTTAGAACTGTATGGCAGCCTTTATGTTTGTGTGGTTTTTATTTATTTATTTTATTTTTTGAGTTTTTTTTTTTTTTTTGGGGGGGGGGGGCATGTTTTGTACCATTTTTGTAAAGTTGAAAATTGTAAATAAAGTATTTTTAAAAAGGAAAGACAACAAAAAACCAAAAACACAACACAAAGGAAACTTCCATGTAAATATCTTCAAAGTTCAATTTAACTAAAAGTAACAATTCAGGCACAACAGTTTTTTGGGGTTTTTTTTCCCTATTATTTGATTTTTTGTGTATTGTTTATCATCATTATTATTATTATTTTTCTGTTGTTTGATTTTTTATTTGTGTATTGTTTATTATTATTTCTATTTTTGTTTCATATGTTTTGTATTATGTCTGTGTCTGAAATAAACTAACCTAACCTAACAATCCAACATGGCCGCCACCCTGTGACATCACAATATGTGAATTAGACGAGTACATTTACTTATGGTCAGACCTAATATTTTTCTCCAAGCCGATCTACATGTGGAATTGTCCGTAACACTGGATCTTAATTGTTGCCCACCAGAATCTCTGCAGCTAAAACTCAGCTAAGGACTGCTATGATTGGCTGGTTTTCATGCAGGTTTGACAGTTCCTATCCTTCTGCTACATATCCAAGATGGTGAGCACAATCAACACTGTGACCCAGAATAAAGCAGGTGGATTTTATAAGCACTCACAAGACAATAACAGAGGTGACTGAGGTGCGAACAGATCTAAAAAGTGTTGCAGGGACATATGGAAAACAATATATAAGAATACAGAGAACAGCAGCGGCCGCTTTGTAACAGTATCAGAAACAACCAACAACTGACGACAGTGAGTCAAACAGGAGAAAGAATCCCACGAAAACAAAATGAACACAACAAAGATGTAAACAGGAGGTGAGAGGAGAGATATGACAGCCTTTCAGTGTGAGAGCGGCTCAAAACAGCGAGGAAGCAATTACATTTTGGTGCCGCATGCCGCTTTTACAGCGTTTCTCACTCAGTTTAATCTTTAAGGCTGTACGCATACATTTTCACAAGGTATCAAGTCCAAAGATACCGCTGTAATGGATGCAAAACGAATGTAGAGATGCCATTACCAATCCTGTCTCCATGAAAATAGAACCAATGGCCCTGTATCTCTTGTCATCATGTTCTATCAAGATTCAGTCACTTGAATTTGTAAATGATACATATATATTTATGAAAATAAATCAATTTCAATACCTTAATTGTGTTTTTATATTTATTTAGTTTGTGTAATAACTTCCACAAAAGGTGCAGTTTATTCCCAACAGTAAAATAAGTTACCATACTGTTTAATATGAAATTATTGCTACCTCTAAATGTAACTTGTGAAAAAGAAGGTACAGCCTCCACTAGGAAAAGCCCTGAACTTTATGTCATTTGCTTGTTTTGTTTTTACATGTTTGAAATAGAAATATAACACTGGGTTACAAAAAAATGTTTTTTGCAAGTTGTTTAGGTTTTTTCCAACTGAATTAGGACCATTTTGCACCGCTAAATCCAAAAATGACATCTGTTTTTCTCAATCAGTTCAGGTTTTTTTGCTAATTTGATTTTGAAAAATTTGATCTTCTCACAAAATTGATTACATTTTTGTGACTTTATCAGTTGATTTTTTATATAGTTCTCACCCAAAATAGGTTTTAAGAGAAAAAAAATCATTTTCTAACAGGATTCCTGTTAGATACAATGGTGTATTCACCGCAGATGTAGCAGAATACGTCAGGCTTATTTTTGCAAGATCTTCTAGTCGAAGCCATTTCATTCACCTGTAATATTAAATAAACCATTAATCATAAATTGGCAAAAGTAAAATCTTCAGAACTCGTTTATTGCAAGAAATATGAAAGAATTTTGTATCATGTGATGTGAAAATTCCCATAAATGTAAGCAAAAATGTTAAAAAGCCAATATGTAGCATAGTTCAGAAAGTTGACCTGATTGAGCAAAATTAATGTGATTTTTGGATTCAGCACACCAAAATTATCCTAAATCAGCTCAAAAAACTTAATAAATTTGTTGTTGACCAGTGTAATCAATCAATCAAAAAACAAAAGAGACAGGAAAAACCATGGAGGGAAACCATCATAGCATAACACTGCCTCAGCCATCCATAAACACAAAAACACTGTTTCTGTCCTGATAGAACAATTGTCAAATATTTCAGAACATGTTAACTGAATAAAATAAAACAAAAAAATTTAAAGATACCTTTCATTTCATACATTTCGTTCAACATATGTTAAATGTTTCTAATTTTTGTATTGCCTCTTATCATGGGATCAGGGTCACACTAAATAGGCTCTTTCAAACACATTTAGTCCAGTTTTTTTTCTGTTTTTTTAAGGCTGTGCACATATTTTCTGTATTTTGTTATTAACCCACCCCCCGAAGGGGAGGCAAGGGGTATCGATCTTGGTTCGGTTTGCTTGTTTGTTTGTTTGTTGACACTCTAGCTCTTCAACTATTGGTTGAAATCATACCAAATTTGGTTTATAGATTGCCAGTGACGCAGAACAGATGTGATTATATTTTGGGAAAAGTAGGTCAAAGTTCAAATTTTTTATGAATTTTGACATTTTTATCTCCCATTTACTTATAATGGGTGACATTTCACGTCTATAAAAAGATCAATTTTTTTTCAATTTACTTCAAACTTGGCTCATATATAGAGGTAATTGATATGCTGACATCAGCACACACATAGACATGATGACATCAGCTGGATCAATGCCAAAATAAGCTACAATACATGCGAGGGGCAAGGTTTATTGTGCCTGACACCACTTCAGTTCAGTTCACACATTTATTATACAAATCATTTAAAATACGTATACAAGTTGTCTTCATAATTTCCAGCAAGATATGATTTTGTAAAAAGGGTAATCCCAGAAGCTATCCATATCTTACACTGATCTACAAAGAAAATGCTTCCAGAATAAAAGTAATGAAATTTTACCACTTGAGAGTCACTGATAAAGAAAAGTCAAGTCAAAAATGCTGGTTGGCTGAACTTTCCAAGATACAGCCTTGGGTCAAAATGTGAAACTCAAGAATTAACGAGAGAATGGGTTTGACTCAAAAGGAATACAGGGTGGGGAAGCAAAATTTACAGTGAACATTTAGTTGTTTTTTCTCAGCCGGCACTACGTCAATTGTTTTGAAACCAAACATATATTGATGTCATAATCATACCTAACACTATTATCCATACCTTTTCAGAAACTTTTGCCCATATGAGTAATCAGGAAAGCAAACGTCAAAGAGTGTGTGATTTGCTGAATGCACTCGTCACACCAAAGGAGATTTCAACAATAGTTGGAGTGTCCATAAAGACTGTTTATAATGGAAAGAAGAGAATGACTATGAGCAAAACTATTACGAGAAAGTCTGGAAGTGGAGGAAGCAACAAAAAACGTACCTAAGCTTTTATGAAAGCTCTCAAATCCAAAATCCTAAAGGATCCAACCAAATCCATGAGAAAAATGGCAGTTGAACTTGAGGTAGACAACAAGAGCGTTAGAAATGCAGTAAAATATGATTTGAAGTTAAAATCTTACACAAGAACACCAAAACACTTGTTGACAACAGCAACAAATCCAACTTTAGCAATTTTTGGGAATCATGTTTATGGCCGCCTTCTAGCCCAGATCTAAACCCTCTGGATTCTGCTATTTGGGGTGTTTTAGAACATGCTACCAATAGAACATCACACAGCAATGTCCACTTTCTTAAAGATACTATTAAAGAAGAATGGGAGAAGTTGTCACCTGAATATTTGAGGAACACTTGCGCAAGTTTCAGGAAGCGTGTGAAGGCAGTTATTGAGAAAGAAGGAGGACACATAGAATAAAAACATTTTCTATTATGTCAATTTTCTTGCGGCAAATAAATTCTCATGACTTTCAATAAACTAATTGGTCATACACTGTCTTTCAAGCCCTGCCTCAAAATATTGTAAATTTTGCTTCCCCACCCTGTATTTGTCTCAGAGCTACAAGATCTACTTCAAAACACTGTCTGCACATTAGAATACATTCACTTTACAGGTTCTATTTAGTGGAAGATTTATGAAACTATTATAAAAATGTACATAAACCAATATATATGTATAATAACACTTTATCATATACCTTGAAAACATGAGCAAACCGGCACTTTTGTCATTTATTTTCCAGTTAATCGTATTAAAATACGTAACATTTAGCACATTTGATGTCTGAAGCAAATCCTTTCTAAAAAATTGTAGACCAGTGTTATTAACAGGGGCCCAAGACATTAAGCAAAACAGTAAAATTTATTATGACAACAATCCCTATTTCTAACTAAGGTCACCTAACCCTTGCTCTAAGAACACTTGTTTTATCTGAAAAAAAGGAGACTGAGAAATAAATATGAATGATCATTCCAACCCTGCAAAAACAACAAACCTACAGCATAGTGTCCCATTTAGGATTTTAAAAGAATGTTAAGATGACAGTGCAAATAGTGGAATGCACAGAGCCACTGAAGCAGTAACTGCATCTGTGGTTGTAAATATTTAACTCAGAGCCAGAGTGATGTAGCTGCTCTTTACTAGCCTTAGCTGGGTCACACATAAACATACATGCATATGTGTGTACGCGCCTTGTGCTTTAAATAGACCGTTTCTGCTCGACTGATCAGAGGAAACTGGATCAGTGTGTCTTGCACTGCATCCCCTCAGTGAAAGTTCATCCGCTTCACTTATGCATATTCATTCCTTCTGAACGTGTGTCGGTTTGTGTGAGTGTTGCTGTGTTTCGGTTGGATTAAAACCTCCAGGATGCTCCACGTTAGACTCTGTGATTGATTTACAACTACAGTGATGATCCAGTTGGGCTGCTGACTGTCTACATTCACGGATCAAATCATGGGTTTGTAAATTAGCCCAGTGAAATGAACCTCACACATCGCTATGGCAGTGATACCAGCTGCTGAATGGAGCTTTTTCACAGCAAATATTTTGACTTGCGGCAGAAAATGAACAGGTGTATTTTAATTCCCAGTGGCTGCATTACAAGTAGTTGCATCAGGTCAGGATTTGGCCTGAACATAAATAATAAATAAGAACCATGGATCAAGCTTTTGTTGAATTGCAGACATTTTGTCCCCTTAGTCTCACTCTCACACTGTCATTTTGGTTTTTCCATCATCTTATCATGGTATAATTTATCTCATTTTAACTCTTTTCTCTGTTGCTTCAGTATTATTATCCTGGGGTGTCAAACTCATTTTGGTTCAGTTCCATATTTAGCCCAGTTTGATCTCACACAGGCCAGACTAGTAAAATAATGACTTAATAACCTATAAATAATGACAAATCCAAGTTTTTTCATTTTGTTTTAGTACAAAAAACACCCCCAATTAAATAATGAAAACATTTAGATTTTACAAAAAGACATGAATAACCTGAAAAAAATGAAATTTCTTTTGAAAAATTAGTGCAATCTGAACAATATTATGCCTCGACTTATTATTTATACATGTACATTATAGACAATGTTCCATAAACATTTGGTAACAGGCAGAATGTTGTTAAAATTTTGGAGTTTGGAACAAAAATTTGAACAATTTCTGCAATATTCCATCTCTTATTATTAACAACTACAGATCACAGTGGATCCATAAATACACAAAACATTTAGTAACAGGCAGAATATTGTTTAAATTCTACACTTTGGGTTGTTCATCTTTGTTTTTATTTATGTATTTATTTGCATTTTATTGTGAAAATAGTTTTGTAAATGTAAATATTTTTACAGTGTAATGTTTTTTTTCACTTACATTTTTTCCACATAATTTTTCACAAAGAAAACCTATAGTTGTCATTATTTATGGGTTATTGTGTTGATATTTTTACTGTAGATCACATTGGTCTGTATGTGGAACCTGAACCAAAATGATTTTTGACAGCCTTGACTGTTCAGGTTCATTTTTGCACTTTCATCCCGTGGGCTGGAATGGAACCTTCGGCGGGCCAGATTTGGCCCCCGGGCCACATGTTTGACACCTTTTTTTTTTTTCAGTTCAGCTTTATTTGTATAGCCCAATATCACAACAAGGTTATCTCAAAGGGCTTTACAGAGTCAATGGAGTAAACAACAGTCAAATAAACAGCAAGAAAATGAGTAGTGTCCAGGGCATCCCCCGTCCTTAGACCCTCCTTCTCGGCAAGGAAAAACTCAAAACCCAGTGGGAAAAGGGAGAAACCTCGGGGAGAACCACAGTGAAGGAGAGATCCACTCCCATGGACGGACAGGCTATAGATGCACCAGGACTGATGGACGTCCATTTGTTTAGCACCTGTGGTGTAGCCTGTCATTTACACGTTTGTCAGTTTAAAAGACAATTTCACAAGTCAAGAGAGCCACAGTTTGTTGTAAAACTGTTGAAACAGATTGAGAAAATACAAAAACAGAAAGACTATACACCTGGAAATAAACTGTCTGTACATACTAGGGATAGTTTATTATATATACCGACATTTATATTTACATACACTTTTATCTTATGTAATTTTTTTCTATTCTACTGTTAGCTGTAGAAACAAAAATACATTTCACTGTGCATTATACTATGTATAATTGTGCATGTGACAAATAAAGCTATCTTATCCTTTTTTTGTTGTTGTTTTAGGAGGTTTCATATCTGCAAATGTGGTCCAAATTAAACTGGAAAGTCTTAAAATCTGGATGGAAGCCCCATTATTAAACTTCACAGCAAAACAGCAGTTACAAAGTGCCTCACAGTTGATAATTAGTACCCAAGCAAACTCAGAAATAAACACATGCAGGCACACTTGGGGGGGGGGGGGGCGGGGGGGTTCTAGGATACTTAACATGAAACACGTCCATCATTAATGTTATGAGGATTTCTCCTGCTGAGACGAGCCAAAATGTCTGCTGTGAAAAGGTCTGTTGAGCCATGAGTAATTGTTCGTCTGCCAGTGCCACAGTGTTCACACAGCAGATAATGTGTTCATCATGTCGGATGTTCATTCATTCACAGACTTCAAAAAGCATGAGTTATAAACCCTTATATTTTGAGATTTGTTTGAAAGATGATCAGTGTGTGGGTTCCCATCCAAATTTATTGCAAATTTTATCCAGATTTTCAGTAAATCTGCTGAAGAAAATGCATGTTTACATTCATCAAAGTCCTAATGACAACAAATTCAACAGATATTAAGAGCTGGTTCATCATCATCATCATGGTTTCACTGTTTTCCAGTTAGATGCAGTATTTTACACAATTGCTGTCAATTGAGCAGCTGACAGACAATGGGTATGTTGACAAAAACATGACGCTGCTTTAGATCTCTTCTCAAAACCTTTATCTACCATTTCCAGCAGTTCCTCACAACGATTTCAATACGGTTATGATCCAATGTCACATCTCTGTGTGGTTCTTGTGTTATTTCAGTGTCATTAGTAGAGCAAATGCAAGTAATTATTCACCAAATCTGCTCACTTTTACCTTTTATATAAACAATATTTTCAATTTATTTGAGTTTATGGTTCGGAATTTTAATGCAGACACTGAAAATGTGAATGGAAAGAGTTGAAAGTTAAAAGCAAACAAAATCAGAATTGGAAAGTCAGACTAAAAAAAAGAAATAAATCCCAATCAGCCAAAAAAACTTTGCGCATGACTGTGCATGTTTAAAAAATACTGCAATATCAGTATTTTACAGTGTTGGAAGGACGAACTTGTGCAAAATATAACACATAACCATTAGGTTTTTTTCATTTATACTCCAAGAAATTTGATAACTACCAAGGTTATTATTGTTAACGAAATGACCAAAACTGGAATTGTAAAAACATTTCCGTTAACTGAAATAAATAAAAACTATAATTAAAGTAAAAAAATCTAAACTAACTGAAACTGTATTGTGTGTTTACAAAATTAACTAAAACATATACAAATTATGGATAAAATTCCCTTCGTTTTCGCCTTTGTCAATGTTGGATTGATATGAAATTGATTTATTTCGCTCTAGCAATTTTAGCTAGCAGCACTATACGACACTTGACGGTCCGTCACTTGTGGTTTCCAGTCGTCTTCTGGTCCCCACTCTACCTGGAAACATGGAGACTAAAGTTGGGAGAAAGCAGCAGAGTCCTGTCTGGGATTTATTTGAATACGACGGAGAAGAGAAAGCTTAAAAATAAATAAATAAATAAATAAACTAAAACTAAGTGTAATGTGAGGGTTCGTTGGTGGTTAATAGTTCATTCTTGATAAAATGAGACTGCAGGATGGAGACGGATTTCTTCATACAACAGTGTTTTACTTTTCATGTGCCGTGACAGCTACAACAACACTTCCTGAAAAACATGTCACATGACCAAACCAGCCAATCAGGAACTAGCAGTACCTAGACCGGTAAATGTAAATGACTTAGAAAAGGCACATTCAACACATTATTTTTGCTGCTTATATACAGCAAATGAAAATAATTAAATGTACAGGGTGGGCAAGCAAAATGTACAATATTTTGAGGCAGGGATCGAAAGACAGTGTATGACCAATTAGTTTATTGAAAGTCATGAGAATTTAAATCTTCAAATCATATTTTACTGCATTTCTAACGCTCTTGTTGTCTACCTCAAGTTCAATTGCCATTTTTCTCATGGATTTGGTTGGATCCTTTAGGATTTTGGATTTGAGAACTTTAATAAAAGCTTTGGTACGTTTTTTGTTGCCTCCTCCACTTCCAGACTTTCTGGTAATAGTTTTGCTCATAGTCATTCTCTTCTTTCCATTATAAACAGTCTTTATGGACACTCCAACTATTTTTGAAATCTCCTTTGGTGTGACGAGTGCATTCAGCAAATCACACACTCTTTGACGTTTGCTTTCCTGATTACTCATATGGGCAAAAGTTTCTGAAAAGGTATGGATAATAGTGTTAGGTATGATTATGACATCAATATATGTTTGGTTTCAAAACAATTGACGTAGTGCCTGCTGAGAAAAAACAACTAAATGGTCATTGTAAATTTTGCTTCCCCACCCTGTATATGTGTAAATAATAATTCTGCAACATAAATGTAAATGTTATTTGTGTAAATACTGTCAATAATTTTTTTTTAACAAATACCTGAGTTAACTTATTCCCTGTAATTTACTCCATTGTTAAACCTTACATTCCTTCAACATAAATTATTTTAACTTCTTAGCCTTACACAAAGCATTAAGAAAAAAAATCTAAACTAATAAAAACTAGCAAACCTGCTCTAAAAACGAATTAAAACTAACTGAATTAGAGAGAAAAAAAAAAAAAAAAAGTCAAAACTAAATAAAACTAAACTATAATGAAAAATCCAAAACTATTAGAACCTTGATAACCACAGGTCTGTTTAATCCACTTGACTCACTCATAGTTTACTACTGCAGGTCTGTAATGTACAAACACATTGACGAAAAAAAAACAAAAAAACAAAAATCACCTTCTGCTGAATCACTGCAACCGTCGGTGAATATGATTGGAAGGTAAAGCATCTGTCTGCACGCCAGTGAATGAGCTCTATTGGAAAAAGAACTCTCCACAGAAGGAGCATTTACTTTTTATAAATAGAATGAGAATTGGATGCAGCGACTCTAAAATGCAACAAGACAAGAAGAACAGGCTTCCAACTCACTGACTGACACTTCAAAACCTGTCTGCACTGCAACAAAGACGCGCACGATGTTTACGGAGCGAGGAAGACGGCGTCATTGATCTTTCTCAACATGAAGGACACCATATTAACTAAGTAGCAGCCATCTCTTATTCATGCTCTGTTCATTACTTATCAACGCCCTCTCACTCCTGTACTGTGATGGGATTTTCACGGTCCATTTGTTGGACGGGGGGGTGGGGGGGGGGATAGAGGCGGACTCGTCACAATCAGGGTAAAGGAAGGAAAAAGGAAGGGTGGGAGGATATGGGTAAATGAGGGGGAGGAGAGAGAGCGCTCGTAAGAAGCAGAGATGGAGAGGTGACAGGAGGAAGACGTACGAGGAAGATAAGCGCAGGCTGCAAAGGAGGCGAAAGAGGGTGAAATGCACGGGCTGTTAAATGATGAATGGAGTAACTGGAAGCTCCTGATCCCACGAAAAAAAACAAGAGCAACAGACAGAGAGATTATTTCCAATGACCCACTTAGCAGGAAACGGACAAAAATGGCTTTTAATTTGCACTTAGGAAGTCTGAGTGTCAGGGTGATGGTGACGAAGCCTATTTATAAATGAGAATTAATAATGAAAATTGCCTCATTCAAGTAGTGGTTTGCCCGGATTAGAGGTGAGAAAAAAAAACAGCACAGGAGCAAACTGCTACTTAAAGGAGTGATGTTTGGCTTTTTTAAATGGAATCATGTATTTTCAAACATACACACACTAAACGGATGTTGTCATTGTTCTATTGCTGTTATATACAGGGTGACACAAAAAAACGCGAACTTTTTAACAATCCAATAAAACCAAGAGTGATAGAAGAAAAATATTTTATTCATAGTAATTGAAACCTTAAAACATGCCATTTAAGAAACAATGATGGAATTTTCATTTTTTAAAAATCACTTCCTGTAGATGGCGTCCTCCTGTACGAATGCATTCTTGAAATCTGCTGTTGAGATTCCTCATTGACCGCTGCAACATCTCAGCTGGGATACTGTGAATTTCATCCTGAATTCTCTGTTTGAACTCATCCAGAGTTCTTGGTCGAGTCGTGTACACTTTACTCTTGAGATAGCCCCACACGAAAAAATCACAAACGGACAAATCTGGCGATCTAGGGGGCCAGGGAACGTTACCGAATCTTGAGATCACACGGTTACCAAACAATTCTCGCACAGCCGCCAATGGTTACTATGGTCACCCTGTACAAGTACAGGGTGACCCAAAAAAAATGGGAATTTTTGAAGTGCGTATTGGCAGACATGAGCAAGTGGCAGCACTGCGAGACAGTGACCTTGAGGAAGTAAACACACCCCCATTTTAGTAAGCATTGGCGGCTGTGCGAGAAATTTGTCTGAAGCCTCATCTTTTCACACTATAACCTGAAAACAGTGAACTCAAAGTGACCTCTACGCCAGAGCAGACTCATCTTTTAGATTAATGGTAGAGTCATTAAAAAATGAATTAAACCGTAAATCACTTTAATCATCCCCAGATGAAATGGGCCTGGTGATTTTAGAGAAGGGGGAGGGGGGGGCAAGGAATGAAGTTGGATCACAAGCCCATTATTGCCCAAAATCAGACCCATGGAACACCTTTCACCAGGGATGCAAATTATCGATTAATTATTGTATCGATTAACTGATAAGTGGTGATTTTCCTGAAAGCATGAATTTCTCTTTCGATAGGGTCTATAAGAATAAAAGCTAAATATTGTTTAGATACTTCATAAAAAAAGCATGTCATATTCCTTAAGGATTGATTTGTTGTATGATTAGGGATAAAGTACAGGCAATGACATTTATGGAGTAGAACTAAATAAATTCTGCAGAGAAATTCAATAAAATAAATGGATCTGAAGAGGGTCAGTTTGGAAGAAATGGGCATTTCTGACTTTGCATCACTACCCGACAGGATGGAGCCAGATTTCAGCACGGAGGAGGTTCACATGGAGGACGGATCTCCAGGAGCGGGGAGATGCCAGGTAATTCAAGGTCAAGTTGTTCTACAGCCAGCAGTTTCACACGGACAGCAAACCAACAGTAAATACAATAAATAAAAAATCCATTAAAAACAATAGCACCGACATTACAAAGAGTTATTCAGCAGAACAATGGCAGCCGGAACCAAAGAATTCCTCATCCTATTGGTCCTACATTTAGGAACACTGTGTCTGCGACCTGATGGAAGCAACCTGAACACATCATAAAGGGGATGACTGGGATCATCCAGGACTGACTGAGCCTTCTTCAGACTCCACCTCTGGTACAACACAGTCAGGTCAGTGAGTGTGGTGACCGCAATTTTGCTGCACACTTTAGTTCTGCCCTGCAACCTGTTCCTGTTTTTAAGGCAAGGCAAGGCAAGTTTATTTGTATAGCACATTTCAGCAACAAGGCAATTCAAGGTGCTTCACACAGGACATTGAAATACAAGAAACAAAAAGAAACACATTTAAAACATTACAAAAGAAACATGTAAAAGGTGATTAAAAACAGCCAGTAAGAAAACAACACATAAAATCAAAAAATAAAATAAAATAAAAATAAAAACACACACATATTAAAGTAAGAGTTGCAGTGCAGAGTTTCAAAGAGAATATAAAATTTAAAAAGTCAAAAGCCTTTTAGTCAACGGCAGCAGTGAACAGGTGAGTCTTTAACCTTGTCTTAAAAGAACTCAGACTCTCAGCAGACCTGATATTTTCTGGTAGTTTGTTCCAGATATATGGAGCATAGAAACTGAACGCTGATTCTCCATGTTTAGTTCTGACTTTGGGAACACAGAGCAGACCTGCACCAGTTTTTAAGAGTAAGCAGCCCATACCAGCTGATAAAAGAAAAGGTCAACACAGACTCAATAAAACAAGAATAAAACATTTTCATAAAAGTGTTATCCACTTTGAAACTGCAAAGTTTACGGTAAAAATCCATCCTCTGATGAGTCTTTTTACATACAGCATCCACCTGAGATTCAAAAGTTAGCCTGTGGTCCAGCACCATTCTGAGATATTTCTACTACTGAACCACCTCAACAGCCTGTCCATTAATGATGACAGACAAGAGAGAAGACTGGAGGATTCTTCCTAAAATCTACAATCATCTCTTCGGTTTTAGACACATTCACATTTAAAAAGGACGTGCTACACCGGTCCGTGAATTCAGACACTACAGGGCCACGATCAGGGTCATCATCCCTTAGAATTAACCGACAATTATTGTAGTTTAATCGAGCAACTTCTTATTGACAATTAATTGATAGTTGATTAGTTGTTTACATCCCTATCTTCCATTATGGCAAAGTAAAACCAATGTCGTCTGTTGATGTCTTAGAGCAAAAGGCAACAACCTCCTCCTCCACAGTCCCATTCATTCAAATGTGACCTATTCATAACACAAATTACAGTCCACACACTAGTGTTTTATGCCTACAGTCACTAATTTACATGAGTCAGAGACCTCTAATTTATGTGTTGGCCCACATACCACAAACAAGCACACTCCACACAGGTAAACACCACTGTTTCTCTTTTCAGTCACAAACATATGGACACAATAGCACTGTTAATTGCTATTATTTGTGCTATTTAAAAAGGCTAACAGTAAGGAAGATAAATCTTAGGTAAGAACAAATGTTGGTTTTGTTAAGTGAGTAAATTGGTATTTTAGGCTTGTGTTGAAATGGTGATTAATTACCCTCACTGGCCACTTAATTAGGTACATATGTTAAGCTGCTGATTAACAAAACTCTCTAATAGGCCGATAACATGGTAGCAGCAACATGTAGACATGGTGAGGATGACCTGCTGTAGATTAAACCTAGTGTCAGAATGATGAAGAAATGTGATTTAAGTGTGGGTCTGAGTATTTCACAAACTGCTGATATACTGGGATTTTCACACACAACCATCTCTAGGATTTACAGAGAATGAAAAAGAGAAAATATCCAGTGAGTGGCAGTTCTCTGGGTGAAAATTCCTTGTTGATGCCAGAGGTCAGAGGAGAATAACCAGGCTGGTTGGAGCTGATAGAAAGGCATCAGTAACACAAATAACCAACCTTTACAACTGAGGTTTGCAGAATAGCATGTATAAATGCACAACATGTTGAACCTTGAAGCAGATGGGCTACAATACTCACCGGCCACTTTATTAGGCACACCTGGTACTATAAAGGTGCAGCTTATACAGTGGATGGTGAGTGTATTTCAGTGTATGTGGACATGAAACTGCCAAGTATTCTGACACACACAACAGAAGATCATGATAACGTTCACTCAGCAGCAACAGGAGCAGTAGTTTTCATTTGAGGCCATATTTCATTTTAACCCTTTCATGCATGAATTATGAGAACCATAGTCAATATTTTTTGTTTTTATTCCTCTTTAGGCATGAAAAAAAAAAAACAATGCAGTTGAAATTTTTTAATGAGCCTATTTTTCATGGCGTTACAAAACTGTCCACTCAGATGGACACCATCTGTTTAATTTTTGAAGCAAAGAAACATATATTTAAAACCCATCACCAGAAAGTGATATACAGGGTGGGGAAGCAAAATTTACAATGACCATTTAGTTGTTTTTTCTCAGCAGACACTATGTCAATTGTTTTGAAACTAAACATATATTGATGTCATAATCATACCTAACACTATTATCCATACCTTTTCACAAACTTTTGCCCATATGAGTGATCAGGAAAGCAAACGTCAAAGAGTGTGTGATTTGCTGAATGCACTCGTCACACCAAAGGAGATTTCAAAAATAGTTGGAGTGTCCATAAAGACTGTTTATAATGGAAAGAAGAGAATGACTATGAGCAAAACTATTACCAGAAAGTCTGGAAGATACTATTAAAGAAGAATGGGAGAAGTTGTCACCCGAATATTTGAGGAACACTTGCGCAAGTTTCAGGAAGCGTGTGAAGGCAGTTATTGAGAAAGAAGGAGGACACATAGAATAAAAACATTTTCTATTATGGACATTTTCTTGTGGCAAATAAATTCTCATGACTTTCAATAAACTAATTGGTCATACACTATCTTTCAATCCCTGCCTCAAAATATTGTAATTTTGCTTCCCCACCCTGTAGATTACTGCACAAAGTGAGAATTTTATTTTCCTTGGTGTTACGCCCCAGCTAGGGGACCCTAGGGTGCAACATGAAAAGTGTGGTCACCTGGTCACCCACCCTGTACTGTGTGAAAACTATGAAATAAAAACAATTTTAATGCTAATCTGATGTTTTCTTACATTTTAACATACTCTAATACTAGTTATTACTCAGTTCATGGAGATAATTTGCAAAAAAAAAAAAAAAAAAAAAAGAACTTTTTGTGCAACAAAACTTTTAATTGCAGTCCAATAACAACTAGCAATTGATTTACATTCAAACATGTTACTGCAGATCAGGTTTTATCAAGAATAGCTGTCCACCTTGTTGGCTGATTTGGAACTAAAACAACAAAACCCATGAATATACAAGAGAACAACTGGAGAATAGCTGTCCACTGTAGTGACCACTATGCATGAAAGGGTTAAAGGTTCAGATAATTGACTAAATAAAGTCAAATCCAGCACCAGCAAACCAGTGTCTTGGTAAGCACATCTGCTGCTATGCACCTCCAAAACAGCTTTAGTGAGCCTTGGTATTGATTCTACAAGTCCCTAAACTCTGCTTGAGGTACAAGCACTTAAACATACTCCCTTAGTTGGTGTTTTGATAATGGAAGTGGAGAGGCAGTCTGAAATCTCCAGCAGGAGTTCAGTTGGGTTAAAACGTGGTGAGTGTTAAGACCACAGCGTGATTCACATCAGATTCATGTTCAAACTGTTCAATGAGCCCATGTTCCCTGTGGAGGAGGGCTTTGTGATCCAGACAGAGACCACTCCTACCATTTGTCTGTATGTGTCTGCTCAGTGTCTGGTGAGGTATTTCGCTTACATTGCATGAGGACTATCACTTAAGTCCATTCAAAACACTGAATATAACAATGTAGATTCATTACACTGGGGAACAATTTGAAAAAAAATTCTGTTGAGATAGATTTTTATGCTGATTTAAACTAAAATTGGCATGCCGATTCCAAAATTGCAGTCAGTTTTTTTCTAGCACGTCAAGTTTTTCCTCCACAGCTTACCCTCCAGATAAGCAAAATTCCACTGATGAGCTGCAGTAAGACTTGCCAGCTGATAACGACTGGACTCATCTACAGCTACGTGGCAACTTGTTTGTGCAGTCACAACTGAGACAGTGCGGTGAGAGGTGTGTGCAGCTAACAATAGGTCAGTACTATCAATATCTACAAACAGAAATCTAGCATAGTAGGAATTAAGAGGATTGGTGCTGGCTTTTCTCTTAACCTTGTAACCATGGGCATACCGTTGTGAGTTCTATTTCATTTTATGATGTTTTTTTAGTTTTCAAAGCTTGTAACTATTCCATCTTAGTGTTTTATTTACATAGGTATATATTTCCTTTGTTCCAGATCATGTCTGCTCCTGCTACTTCTCGTCGTAAATGCCTAAACAACCCTGACTCCTTTTGCTTTATTTGTGGTAGTTTCACCATTCCAAGTCAGAGAGCAAACATCAGTGCATTTGTCAAACAAGCATATTTTGCATATTTTAAAGTAAAAGTCGGTGATCAAGACAAGCCATGGGCCCCTCACAAAGTGTACAAGCAGTTGGCATTTGGTATCCCCATGGTTTGGCCAGAGCAAAAAGATTGCACAGAATGTTACTTTTATTTAGTGAAAACATCAGGATTTAACAAGAAAAATAGAATATCCTAATCTACCGTCAGCTATAAGACCAATGCTTCGTTCAGCTGAAATTCCAGCGCCAGTTTTCAAACAACTACCTCTTCTAGAAGATCTGAGTGATGTTGAAGAACGCAGCGACAGCAATGATGCAGATTTTGAAATTCACGAGGATTCAGTTCGTAGGGGATTCGATATTTCATTGTTTGTCAGTATTTGAAAATTTTTATAAAACAAGCACATATCTGTTAAGTACAGTATTTTTCAGATTTTTTAAGAAAACGGGGATCCTATAGTTCAAAAACTTGACGTGATAGAGAAAAACTGAGATCAGTTTTGGATTCCGCACCCAAAAATTAGTTAAGAACAGCTGTCAGACCTAACTCAACAAAAATTGTGTTCCCCAGTGTTATATACACAATATAAATGGTGCCTTTTCAGTGGTTCTGTGTCCTTTTGAGTTTATGTAGACAGAAAAACAAGTATTTTACTGAATTTCCATAGACGAACTATCAGTATATATTAAGTGAAAACATAAATTCTACATATATTGACACATTTGTCTCAGTCTATCCAAAATCTTTTTCAATGTGTGTGCAAATTTTACTCTGATTACGTAAGCAGAGTGTGTACAGGCAAGGTTTTCCCTAAGGCTTAAGTGCAGCATCCACCTAAGATAAAAAACAAAGTAAAAGCAGCTTTTTAGATGCTGTTTATCATGTGCTGCAGCTTTTTACAGTTTCACAGATATATGATAATGATAGCCCAGCCCTACAGGAAAGCATTTCCCTTTCACCGCAAATCATATTTACGGTAGAAGAAGACACCCAAAACATCAAATCTTCTGCAAACATGGTGAAAACAGTGGAAAGGAGTACCGAACCCCTCTGAAACCCCAGTATGAAACATATGGCTTAATAATTTACATACAGCAGGAGTTTGCTATATGAGATTATCTCCACAGCTGATTGCATTCAGCAGCAGCCTCATCCATAACACTGGGTTACAAAACAATGTTTTTTGCAAGTTGTCTAGGTTTTTTCAACTGAATTAGAACCATTTTGTACCGCTCAATCCAAAAATGACATCTGTTTTTCTCAATCAGGTCAGTTTTTTTTGTTAATTTGATTTTGAAAAATTTGATCTTCTCACAAAATTGCTTACATTTTTGTGACTTTATCAGTTGATTTTTTATATAGTTCTCACCCAAAATAGGTTTTAAGAGAAAAAAAAATCATTTTCTAAGAGGATTCTTGTTAGGTACAATGGTGTATTCACTGCAGATGTGGCAGAATACATCAGGCTTATTTTTGCAAGATCTTCTAGTCCAGGGGTCACCCATCCTGGTCCTTGAGGGCCGGTATCCTGCTTGTTTTAGATGTATCCCTCTTCCAACACACCTGATTTAACCATAAGGCTATCATCAAGCTCTGCAGAAGCCTGATAATGACTGTCAGGTGTGCGGGAAGAGGGAAATATCTAAAACATGCAGGATACTGGCTCTTGAGGACCAGGATTGGTGATCCCTGTTCTAGTCAAAGCCATTTCATTCACCTGTAATATTAAAAAAAACATTAATCATAATTTGGCAAAATCTTCTAAAATCTTCAGAACTCGTTTATTGCAAGAAATATGAAAGAATTTTGTATCATATGATGTGAAAATGCCCATAAATGTAAGCAAAAATGTTAAAAAGCCAATATGTAGCATAGTTCAGAAAGTTGACCTGATGGAGCAAAATTAACCCTTTCATGCATGAATTGCGAGAACCTCAATTGTGTGAGTGTTGAGTGTTTTTATTCCTCTTTAGGCATGAAAAAAAAAATAATGTGATTGAAATTGTTTTTTATGAACCTGTTTTTCATGGAGTTGCAAAAATGTCCACTCAGCTGGACACCATGTGTTTAATTTTTGAGGCAAAGAAACATGTTTTTACCGATACACTGTGTGACAACTATGAAATATGTTTTAAAAATGTTGTTAATCTGATGTTTTGTCACATTTTAACAAACTCACTTTATGGGATTATATGCACAAACCCCCCCCCACACACACACACACAAAATTAATGTTAATGACAGTCTAACAACAATAACAAGCACCTGATTTACACTCAAACATGTTAGTGCAGATAAGGTTTATCAACAGCAGAGTTACAGTCATGGAATGAATTGCAGTGTTCAGGATGATGCATGAATGTACTGTGTTGGCTGATGTGGAACTGAAACAATAAAATCCTTGAAAATGCGATAAGAGAACAGCTGTAGAAAAACTGTCCACTGTAGTGACCACTGTGCATGAAAGGGTTAATGTGATTTTTGGATTCAGCACACCAAAATTATCCTAAACCAGCTCAAAAAATGTGAACAATAAATTTGTTGTTGACCAGTGTAATGATTAACTGTCAGTTAAACGTTGTCTGTGGTGGGGTCAGTGACTCTGGGGGGGGGTTTGTGTGCATGTGTGTGCATGTGTGTGTTGATCTTACCTTGTGTTGCTTCCACATCACAGCCAGAGGTTTGACATCATGCTTGTTGTGTTTCCCCTCCTCCAGACACTTCATGCAGGTCGGAGCCTTGCAGGTGCAGCAGTACATACTGAAGTTTTCCGCTTCATGATCCAGGCATGTCGCCGGTTTCCGTGCGGTCGCGGGCGGCTGCTGCCCTCCGCTGCTGCCGCCTCCTCCGCCACCGGCTCCAGCTGCTCCTCCAGCCGCTCGGTTCGGAGGCGGCACCAGGCGGTGTTTGGCCAGGGGACCGCGGGACGGGTGGCACCGCTGCTGGCAGGCGTTACAGTAGAAGACGTCGCACTGCTCGCACATCACCGCCGCGTCCACCGGGTTCCGGTCACACAGCTGGCACTTGACCGCGGAAGAGGAGGAGGAGGCGGCGGAGGCGGAGGAGGCGGAGGAGGAGGCGGCGGCGCGGTTCTGCTGGTACCGAGCTACAAGTGCTTCCAGAAGCCGGTTTCGAGGGAAGCCCCGGAGACCCCGCTCATCCAGAGACACGCTCCGGTGGCACAGCGGGCAGGTGAGAGAGCAGTGCCGGTGGGGGAGGGTCGGCGGAAAAACCCGAACCCCGTTAGGAGACTTGAGCTGGCACGGTGTGTAGGAGCCGTAGCCGCTGTCGGTCTCGCTGTACAGACTCATCTTGTCCATGTCCAGGTAGTCGTAGTCGGAGCTGCCCGAGGCTCTGCTCTGCACCGGGGTCTCTCCCTCCGGGGTCTGGACGGTGATGTTCCGGGCACACACCAGGCAGACATTGTGGGAGCACGGCAGCAGGATGGGGTCCTTGAAGAGAGAACCGCAAACAGGGCATTTTAACTCTTCCTCCATCGCTCCCGTCCGTTTCGGTCGGTGTACCGGAGAGAAGCAGCCTCAGTGAAAACACTTCAGCACCGACTGACACGGACAGCTCCCTACGCCGATCTGCGCCTGCGCGGAGATGGTGGGGGTTGTGGGGATTGTGGTTCGACTTAATTGATCTGATCAATTTAATGATGAGTGCGGAGGAAATCATTACTAGTTAGCTCTAAAGTTTTGGGTTCATGTAGTTTTAACTTTTCAGTTTCTTTAGGAAAAATGTTGATTTCAGCACTTACGTCAAATTCCTGTCGTCATATTTTAGGTTAGAACTTCACCCTCCGGTATCCGGGTGCACCTTTTAGGCACACTTTGCACTTTGTTTTAAAAAAAACTTCATATTATTTTTCACAATTTAAATAAGGTTAGAATTCAAAAGTTGTTCATTTTTGCATGATCTTTAAAATTCTGGCCACCAACTAATATGTGCACATTGTAAACAAAAGAAAATTACAAGACTAGCATCTGTCTCCCAAGTGTGCCTAAAACACACTATTTCTTCCATTTGATATGTATGATTAGGGCTGACCTGGATTTACAAGAATAAAATCAAATTAGAGCAAAAAAAATAAATCAATATATAATATTTAATAGTTTGATTTATAGGTGTGCATTTTACACACACTTGGTGACAGATGTTAGTATTTTTGCATATTTGACCTAGCGCCAAAAATAATAATGCAAATTAAAAATATTGCTGTTAATCATTGACATATGCCAGGCTGCAAAAATCAAATATGTGATCCACTTTTTATGTAGTATATTGAAAAAATATATTTTTGTGTGTTTTTTGCATCCAAAAAAATGGTTTGTTTACATTACAAACACGGCATTTAAAGGGTTAAAAAAAAAAGTGACAATTATTGAGTATTTGGTATTTTTATTTACGGCTCAAGTTGATGAAATAGAAAAAAGTGTAAAAGAATTAAAAACAAACTGTATGAAATTTTTTTGACATTATTCCACAAGTGTGCCTTTTTGGCACACTTGGTGTTTAGTAAGGGCCTTGGTGGACGGGATACCGGAGGGATAATTCCTGTTGTACCCAGTTTTACTTTCCAGTCTCTAAATTAGCCAATTAGCAAGGCTTTAACAGATTCCCCTCATTTAGTGGTTGAAAAACACAATTGTGCTGTCAAATTATATAAACTAGTTAAATGTTGATGAAATGGAGAAGAGGAATTAAATACAAACTAAAAAAGAAAAAGGAAACCCTTGAAGCCTTGCTAATTGGCTAATTTAGAGACTGGAAAGTAAAACTGGGTACAACAGGAATTAATATTATGAAATTAAGTCCTAATCCAAGTAAAATATTAATACAGAAATTTGACTTACTGAAGTACTGAAATCAACATTTTCCCTAAAGAACCTGAAAAATTGAAACTCCATATCCTAAAACTTTAGAGCTAACTAGTAATGATTTCCTCCGCACTCATCATTAAGCTAGCTCATCATCAAGATAGCAAAAATAGCCATTATTCAACTTACAACAACAATATTTATCCTTGAAATGTGGTAGAGTAAAAGTATGAGGAATTTAAAATTAACATGTTGAAAACATTTGTCTAAATGTAGCCCTACTTTTGGTACAGGACCTCTGTTTTTAGAAAATAGGTCTTACCATGAAGCTCCAGTTTCCACCTCCTGCAGTCAGTCCAAGCCAGAGTCAATAATCCATTTCAGTGTGAAGATATTTTCATCCTTTTTTTTAAATACATTATATATTATTGAGAAGAGATGGGGTGACTACTCCCAAATGTCTTTATAAAATCAATATGAAATATAAAAACATTCAGTATTTCTGTTATGTCTATTTCTGAGATACTTTTTTATTATTTGATGCAAATAAAATGTAAATTAAAAAAAAAAATAAAAGTCTATCACATGAACAGTAACCTTAGTAGACAGGTTTTTATAATCCTAACAAATGTATGTCACCACTATCATGCAGCATTACAGAGGTTTAAGGCTGTATCCTGAGGTCAAAACAGGCTTTTTCTACCATTTAAACTCCAATGTTGTTTACATAACTATGAAATATATGATGCAGCTTAATGATATTGTTGTCCCTGCCATTGTAAGGCTTACATTCAGCACCAAAGCCATTGTGGGCATGCAGCAACAGCCTTCAGAGTGTCCTTTAACTGTGATCAGCATAAGACACACCTGTTCAGTAACCATCATCATGCTGATAAGACACACCTGTGGGGTTCATGGAGGATCTCAGCAAAGCAGCTCAGCTCACAAACACAGATTTGAATGAATTTCTGTGAAAACTTTAAGAGGAATCTGTTGTTTGTGTGCATATAGAAAATATATCCCTGGTTTCAGCCCATCAATAACTGGAGCCAAAATAAAAGTGCTGTGTTTATATTTTTATTCAGTGTATATGTATGTTTTGTTCTTCTTTGTTTTCTTCTTTTTTTTTTTTTTTTCTAAAAACATCCTGAACTGTGGTCACGGACTGCCCCAAGAAGCCCAAAAACTTGGGGAAAACCTTGAATTACATTGAAACAAATGCAAAATAAAGATAAAATTTATAATGAATGGTCTGTTATTGTTTCATTATTTCATCATTTGATTTATTTTCTGAAGCTCAATGCAGATAAACATGTTAATTCATTTTTCTTAGCTTTAAGTTGAACTCACTGAGTTTGCTGCACCAACTGTAAAATAATGGATTACAAACTGATTAAATGACAGACAATATGTGGTTTGAGTGGCTATTTTGTAAAAAAAAAAAAAAAAAAAAAAAAAAAAATGCATTTAATCATGGAAATAGTCACTAGTGTGAAGTAACTAATAGGAAAAATGATTACAAAAAAAGATTATTAGGGTTTTTTAAGACATTTTGAATGAATGAATGGATTTTTTTTTTTTTATAAATATTTTATATTTCAGTCATGTACCAAACACATACATATAAGGAACATACAATTTACACAATTCATAACCAAAAAAGGAAGAAGCTGAAGCCAGATTCTTATTTCCGCTTCTCCTACTCCCATCTTTTGAATTACCTGAAGTTGCAGCAAATAAAACATTAACACAATTTAGTCTACATTAAGTCACTTAGAGATTATTTTACTTTCGTAGCCCCCGAGAATTCAACAAATTAAAGCTTTTTTAAAACTCAACAACGAGCTACACAATTTCACATCATCATTCAGTTGATTCCATAATTTGACACCTATAACAGAAACAGCGATATTTAATGTTTGTTCTTAGTGTACATGTTTCAAACACAAACAACCCTCTTCAATCATCATTCCATTTTTGCTCTCTAACATGTGTATATTTCTGTAGAATTAACTGAAAAACAGACCTTAAGAAAAAGAAAGCAATTGAAACAAATTATGAAATAAGTTTAGCAAATTTTGATGACCCATTATATTGAATATGTGTTATTTTGTTATTTGTTTGGCCTTGGTCTTTGTGTGTGCAAAGCTTTAATGTACCTGAGTTTACCAACATAATAGACTGTAAAAAAAAAAAAAAAAAAAAAAAGCTGTCGTCATCATAATGTTGCCCCTCTATTCTACTGAAGAGGGTATAACCTATAATAATCCTAAACGTCGGTCCTGAAGACAGAAGGGAGGCGTGATTATTAGTCATTCTGTCATCAGTAATGGTGCCTATGATAATGTTAATGACCACCGTTTATCATGCATTGATATACCTGTCATAATGTGGCAGATGGAAGTGTCGAAGTATCCCACAAACTCCACATAAAGTGAAATATTTGCATTAAGCATGAGACGACAGATGCTGAAAAAGTGGCGTCATCTTAAGCCTCTTCGATCCTGTAACCTTTATGTTGTTTGACATGAGTCCTCTGTGTTAGCCCAGCAGTAATTGACCAAACAGCAGGCGTCCCTGGGGGAGCAGCGCTAATCCAACTCAATAGAATAGCTTTCCATTTATTATCCCTGTTAGCGTCCCATTACCTGAGCATCCACAACAACAACAACCCAGGGGCAGATACATGGACAGCGTGTGATCTGACCTCGGATGCCGGTCTTTTTAGGACTTTTTTAGGTCCTTCCATTATTGTGGACATGCTCACATAAAAGTTTTAAAAATAGAGCTGCAATTCACAGACGGCGAGGGATGAAAGCTCATGTTAAATCGGCGTTTTGACAGTGATTCAAAAGCCTAAATGACAGCGAAATGCATCTTTGTAGGATACATGCCCGTCAGTATTACACTCACACTGAACACAGTTACATGGGGTTATTCTGAGAGTGATGGCAACAATACAGAGAAAAAACAGACATATTTTAGTGCTTTTTTTCTTCCATTCTGCACATAATTGTTCAGATTTGATGACTATACTGTCTGTGCTGGGTTACATTAACCTGTCATATGTAGTGTGTGGGTGTAGCCTTAATTTTTTAAATGTTTCTAATTTTCTGAATGCTGGCACTTTACATCTTACCCAGGGACAACAGTTGAAAAACAGCTTTTTTGCTAATACTGGCACATTTACAGAAATGTTCATTAATGTGTACTGTCCCTGCTAAATAAACAAACAAACAAATAAATAAATAATGACCCAAACAGCCACACGTAACCAAAACCATCTACAGATGTTAACTGTTTAATCCCTGTTGATCCACTAATCCTATCAATACATGGAAATAACACTGGTTAACAACAAATTTATTGTTTCAGTTTTTTGAGCTGATTTAGGATCATTTTGGTGTGCTGAATCCAAAAATCACATTCATTTTGCTCAATCAGGTCAACTTTCTGAACTATGCTACATATTGGCTTTTTAACATTTTTGCTTACATTTATGGGCATTTTCACATCATATGATACAAAATTCTTTCATATTTCTTGCAATAAATGACTTCTGAAGATTTTAGAAGATTTTGCCAATTTATGATTAATGTTTTTTTAATATTACAGGTGAATGAAATGGCCTCGACTAGAAGATCTTGCAAAAATAAGCCTGACGTATTCTGCTACATCTGTGGTGAATACACCATTGTACCTAACAGGAATCAAGTCACAAGTTTCATGACGTGTGCTTACCAATCTTATTTTGGTATTAAACTTGGTGACCAAGATGAAGTTTGGGCGCCACACATGGTATGCAAGTCGTGCACCGAGTATCTGCGTCAGTGGACCAAAGGCAAGAAGAGTTCTCTGAAGCAAAAAAACCTGACCTGATTGAGAAAAACACACGTCATTTTTGGATTTAGCGGTGCAAAATGGTCCTAATTCAATTGAAAAAACCTAGACAACTTGCAAAAAACATTTTTTTGTAACCCAGTGTAATTGGTGTAAAATACGGTTTGTCGTCTTTTCATGGTCATCGGATACGACCCATTTTGATGTTCAAATCCTTCGTAGTTACTGTGGAAACACCTTTATCGTCTACAACATTGATTCACCAGTAAAACCCATGGCGTTGGATCAATGACAGTGGATGGAGACACTGGGTTTATGTTCAATTAATGGTGGATTTTGCTGAAAAAGTCACTTTTTCTTCAGTTTTCTCTGTTTTTGACATAATAACCCTCAAGTTTCATCAGATTTTATGAACATATACATGATCAGTAAATTAAAGACAGAAAAATACATGATTTACACTGAAAAAATGCAAAGTAAGGAAGATAATATTCCAATCAATGGTGATAAATCACTTAATAAAGGTTAAATATAGGAGAAAAAAAAATTTATCTGGGAAGTGACACAAAGTAACACTGGGTCTTTAAGGGTTAAACCAGTTTTTGGCATCATTAGGACATAATTCCATTTCTTCAACATTCTATAATGTAAGTGACCTGGAAGGAAACAAGACTAAGACTCCCTTCTCTGGGCTCTGTTGAAATTCTACCACATAACAGGATGTTCTGACCAATCACAGCTGTTTCCAGACAGAAGGGGGAGGGGAATAAATCTATGATTGACAGCTGGAATGATCAATCACAGTTCAGATCTTGTCTGTCTTAAGCGCTCCTCTGTGTTTCCCGGCACAGACATTTGGAAAAGTGGTTTTGCTGCTGCACGAAACATTATCAGATCATCTGTTTATCTCTTTTTAAGATTTTGTTTTGGACTGAGAGGAAAATGCAGCAGCAAGACAATGTTATGTTATTTTTTGGGTTTTATTTTTTTCAGTTAAATCTAATAGAAATCTAAAAACTTATTATTATTATTATTTTACTTTACCCTTTCATGCATGAATTATGGAGAAAAGAATCAAGATTTTTTTTAGATTTATTTTATTACTCAAAATTAGTTAAAAGCTGAAATGCAATTTGAATTTTTTTTTTTTTTTTTTTTTTTTTTTTTTAAATATGCTTTTATTAAGAAGATATTTAACCTCTGGAGACTCAGGAAAGTACAAGTTTGGCTTTTTTTTTTTTTTTTTCTCCACATTTTTATGTAACATCCTTTGTGGTGGACAGTTGTTGTTTTATTGTTTGTTTGTTTTTTTGTATAAAGCTGTGAAACTTGTCCACAAACATGGACAGAAAACTCACAGCTGGATCTTAGGAGGTTAACTTTATGAGATGACAGAGCAGTCCAAACTCTAAAACTAAGATGATCCTTGTTTTCATTGTATTACTTAGGGTCTATAGAGACTGCCCCCATGTGGTTTGGAGAATATTGCCTTTATAACTCTTTGGAAAGTGAGCTTAAACTGTGTTTACAAATGTGGACGTCATGCATGAAATGGTTAAAAGGGGTAAATTTAGGATGTACAGACAATTTACAGCATCATAGGTAGAAAAAATGCAACATTTGCTGCATATTTGATTTTATATGGCATGTTTTACATTTCAAACAATTATTATCACTAGAACCACTAATGGCTGACTTTATAGACAACTGTTTTTCAATAGCGCATAACTATGTGTACATGAAACACTGAAGTACACAGTATTGGACGTATTGGACTCATAAAACTGTGTTGTGTGGAACTTATTATTGTCAAAAACAGTCAAGAAGAATCCAGAATCCCAAACGCTGACAGTAAAAAGGAACTAAAACAAAAGTGTGTGACATGTCAGAGCTAAAATAGCACAACGAAAATGTCATTTAGAATCATAACACACAGTTTTGATGTTCTCTTTGTTTATTGGGTAATGTGTTCTATATGCATTGATGAAAATATGTGCATGTATCGTCTTTTTAACCCATAAAAATGACATTGAACTGTGAAACTGTCACTGAAAAGTATATTTTCTTGGTGTGAATACTATAAAATTGGCAATTTTATGTCCAGAATATTCAAGAACCACTGCTTTACATGCCTTCAACATCTTATTAACCCATAAACACCCAGTGCTATTTTTATGACCATTCCAAAATATTTTTTTTTTCCATATTTAACTTTTCTTAAGTAATTTATCACCATTTATTATGACATTATCCTCCGTAGTCTGGATTTTTTCATTGAACATCATGTATTTTCCTATACTGAGTTCACTGATTATGTGGATGTTCATAAAAGCTGAGATTAAAGTTGACGGTTATTAGATCAAAAAGAGAGAAAACTGAAGAAAAAGTGAATTTTTCTGTAAAATCTCTCATTAACTGAACATAAACCCAGTGTGTTCATCCACTGTCATTGATCCAACTCCATGGGTTTTACTGATGAATCAATGTTTCAGAAGATGATGGTGTTTCCATGGTAACTACGGAGCCTCTGAACGTCCAAATGGGTCATATCTGATGACCACGAAAAGACGACAAACTGTATTTTTCACCATTTCCATGTATTGATAGGATTAGTGGATCAGCAGGTATTAACCCTTTCACGCATGAATTATGAAAACCTTAGTCATGATTTTTTTCCTGAGTGTTCTTATTCCTCTTTAGGCATGAAAAAAAAAAAACAATGTGATTGAAATTTTTTTAATGAACTGATTTTTTATGGAGTTACAAAAATGTCCGCTCAGCTGGACACCATGCATTTAATTTATGAAGCAAAAAAAACCTGTATTTACTGATATACTGTGTGAAAACTATGAAATAAAAACATTTTTAATGCTGCTAATCTTATTTTTTTCTCATATATTAACATACTCTAATACTAGTTATTACTCATTTCATGGAGATAATATGCAAAAACCCCCAAACTTTTTGCTTAAAAAAATAAACTTTTAATTACAGTCTAATAAACAATCAGCACTTGATTTATACTCAAACATGTTACTGGAGATCAGGTTTATCAATAACAGCAAAGTTACAGTAATGGTATGGATTACAGTGTATGAGATGATGCATGAAAATACCAGAGAACAGCTGTAGAATAACTGTCTGTAATGACCACTATGCATGAAAGGGTTAAACCATTTAGATCAGTAGATGGTTTTGGTCGTCGGTGGCTGTTTGGGTCTTTATGGGTTAAACCAAACTAGTGAGTGTGGGCAGCTCAGAATAATTCAATCCAAAGATAAAACTGATTATATTCCTCCTCTGTCAGATGCCTTTAACTGTGTAGATAATTTTCTATCTTTATCTTAGTGCAATCGTTTAATGAACATGATAAAAATTGCAATTATCTGCAATGGCACGATCTTACAATTCATAGAAAGACCTGCGTGAGGAAACATTTTAGTGATTTCTAAATAAATAAAAACATGAAAGGACTAGGGGTGATGAAAGCTGGTGCTCTAAATATTAAGAGTATGTATAATACACAGTGCATCTGCCAGAAACCCACACCTCTGTGAATATAAAATAGAACAGGAAGAGGAATTCCCTGCCTTAAAAATGTATTCTTGGATAAAAAAAAAAAAAAATCTTATTTATATGGAAGAGGCATTAACATTTTCATTCTATCTTTTGCTGATTAAGAGACAAAACATCCTGGTATTCATCACACTTCATCCCATCTTTGCTGTGAAATATCCTCCGTGGTGTGTGGAATGAATCGTCGTGGAATAATCTCACCAGCGTGGCGTTTCTTCTCAGAGGATAAGCCGATAACTTCACCCGAGGCTTTCCTCCAGCCCTCGATCACATCAGTGATTATAATGAGATGAGCTGTGAAGCAGAGAGAACAATCATTTGTTGAATCATGAAGGAATCTAAAAATATCTGCATCTGACATCGTGGAGCAACGGAAATGTTTTACAGAGGAACACAGCACAAAAAGTGGCTTTAATGGATTGTACTGCTTCCAGTCAAGTTCTGCTTCTGTTTTCCACTTACTTTGTTTTTTCTGTTTTTTTGTTGTGTTTTTTTTTAAGTCCATTTGTTTTAGTTTTTGTAAAAGTCGCTACAAGAACTTTATGTTTTTTTCCACCCCAAATATCCTTTTAACCAGATCTATCCTGTAAGTCTGGAAGGTTCAGTTTTAGACTAGTTCTTGTCTTATGGACACGTTTCAAAGAGAAATAACTATAACATCATAACATTAACATTAGAAATCACTATAAACTCAATGTGCAGCAGATTTATTATTATTATTATTATTATTATTGATGTTGTTGTTGTTGTTATTGTTATTGTTGTTATTATTGTTGTTATTGTTATTATTGTTGTTGTTGTTGTTATTGTTGTTAATGTTATTGTTGTTGCTATTGTTATTGTTGTTATTATTGTTGTTATTGTTATTATTATTGTTATTGTTGTTGTTGTTATTGTTATTGTTAATAATCATCATCATCATCATCATAATCATGGTAATAACAGTAATAATAATAATAATCTTAATAATAGCCCATAAGGACCCCGTGTGACATTTGTGACAGTTCCCAAATGAATTTTTCTCTATCTTTAACCATCTTTAAGTGATTTATCACCATTCATTGTAATATTATCTTTCTGTATTTTGTGTTTTTTTTCAGTTAAAATTAGGTAATTTCTTACATTTAATTTACTAGTCATGTATATGTTCATAAGTAAAGACTAAAGTTGAGGGTTATTATATTAACAAAAATAGAGAAAACTGAGGAAAAAAAAAATCTCTCATTAACTGAACATAAACCCAGTGTGTCCATCCACTGTCATTGATCCAACTCCATGGGTTTTACTGGGGAATCAATGTTGTAGAAGATGACGGTGTTTCTACAGTAACTACTTAGCCTCTGAACGTCCAAATGGGTCATATCTGATGACCATGAAAAGATGAAGAACTGTATTTTACACCAATTATTTACATGGATTAATAGGATTAGTGGATCAGCAGGTATTAAACAGTTTAGATCAGTAGATGGTTTTGATAGATGATAGATGCTTGGGTCTTTATGGGATAATAATAATAATAATAATAATAATAATAATAATAATAATAATAATAATAATAATAATAATGATAATATTGTTCTGTACAATTCCAAGTGCCTTCTCTTAGGTTTTTGTGTGTCCAGTGCCTTCAAAACAAAAGTATTATCATTCACATTTTAAAAAAAAATCATATTAATGTGTTGATCAAGCAAACTCAGACAGCTCCAATAATCATGATTAAATTAATACATTCAAATTAGTAAGATGTTATTTGATGACATATATGAGTCATTTATTTCTATTTACATTTATCAGTATTCGTTGCTTTAAGAGAAAAACAAAAATACATATTGTGCATCTACCTATATGTAGTTGTTGTTGTTTTTTTTTACATTTTCAGCCACAAGAGGGCACTATTGCCTCAAAAGCCTGTGGACAGAACTGATTTGAGTATTATTTAATGTTTTCCATACAGTGTGTTTGGAATTGTCCAAATAAGGTCAGAACTGTCACAGTTTAGTCTAAGCCGTGGATCAACAGCAACTTAGCAAAGATAATGACATCCCATAATAACTTTATACCTTCATAAGCCACAGAATCAAACTCACTCGTGTAGAAGAAACAACATCTCATCATCAAACTCCATTCTTTACATTTACAGCTGTGTCCAGTGGAGAAAACAACATTAATGCAACTTTAATTTTCCCTCTGTGTTGTCATTATCAAGCACATGTTTGACTTTTTTAAAAATCCTTACGAGGCGTAAAGGTCATTTCAGTTCAAATATGATAGTTTTTTTTTTTAAACTAAACTGTATTAAGCACATAGAAAAACTAGTCTGATGATCAGATTTATCCGTTGTAACCAGTGTGAAATGGATTTTTCCACCAAATATTCATGGTAATAATGTGTAAGACATTCTTTGTTTTAGGAATCAAAGAATTCACAGAAACTCTCAGCCACAGGTGTCAAACATGCAGCCCACGGGCCAAAACCGGCCCACCACAGGGTCCAATCTGGCACGCAGGATGAATCTGTGAAATGCACAAATTACATTGGAGATGTTAATCATTGTAGTTCAGGTTCCACATTCAGACCAACATGATCTCAAGTAGTAAAATACTATCATAATAACCTAGAAATAATGAAAACTGCAAATTTTCTCTTTCTTTTTGTGTAAAATTACATGAAAATATTCACATTTACAAACTGTACAGGGTGGGGAAGCAAAATGTACAATATTTTGAGGCAGGGATTGAAAGACAGTGTATGATCAATTAGTTTATTGAAAGTCATGAGAATTTATTTGCCACAAGAAAATGTACATAATAGAAAATGTTTTTATTCTATGTGTCCTCCTTCTTTCTCAATAACTGCCTTCACACGCTTCCTGAAACTTGCGCAAGTGTTCCTCAAATATTGGGGTGACAACTTCTCCCATTCTTCTTTAATAGTATCTTCCAGACTTTCTGGTAATAGTTTTGCTCATAGTCATTCTCTTCTTTCCATTATAAACAGTCTTTATGGACACTCCAACTATTTTTGAAATCTCCTTTGGTGTGACGAGTGCATTCAGCAAATCACACACTCTTTGACGTTTGCTTTCCTGATTACTCATATGGGCAAAAGTTTGTGAAAAGGTATGGATAATAGTGTTAGGTATGATTATGACATCAATATATGTTTGGTTTCAAAACAATTGATGTAGTGCCTGCTGAGAAAAAACAACTAAATGTTCATTGTACATTTTGCTTCCCCACCCTGTACTTTTACAAAAAATTTGAACCTGAACAAATATGAACAAACTGAAATGTCTTAAGAAAAGTGAGTGTAATTTTACCAATATTCTGCCTGTTACTAAATGTTTTGTGTATTTGTAATTGTAATGTAACTTGTAATGCACAGGTGTAAATGATGAACTCACGTATAATATTGTTAAAAATGCACTTATTTTTCTTAAAATATTTCAGGTTGTTCATGTTATTCAGGAAACTTTGTAGATGTAAACATTTTCATAATGTAATTTTACTTTTTTTCGCTTATTATTTTACTGGTCCGGCCCAATTGAGATCATATTGGCCTGAATGTGGCCCCTGAACTAAAATGAGTTTGACATCCCTGCTCTAAACAAAAAACTACTTTTAGGGCAAACATTTGACACAAATATTTATTCTTTAATATTTATGCCTTTTCAGCGATGCTTTTTAACCAGTTTGAGCATGCAACAATACTGTTTATTAGTACCCAGGGTTCCTACAGGCTTCTACAAATTAAATTTAAGACCTTTTAAGGACTACTTAAACAGAATTTAATGCCAATTTCACGGCCATACTGGCAAAAATTTGTCATTTCTCACTGGGGGCTGCAAAGTTAGTGATTATCTGCTTCCTAATTTCAGTATAAATGATCAGGTTGAAACAGGTGGAACTGAGTCGACTAACGTTACTTTCTTTGCAGCTCAGACATTTAACAGACACATTTAAACACAACACCTCCAACAAGTTTATAGCAACATAACTTAAAACCTACCATATTAAATGTAATACCTTTTAAAGACTTTTTTAAGGTATTAAATGCAGATTTGTAAATTCAAGACTTTTAAGATTTTTTAAGAACCTGCAGGAACTCTGAGTACCGGTACAGCCTGAAGTTTCAAACTGGATGAGTTTGATTTTCTTTATCGTTGTCCATAAGCACATTAAGTAACGGAAAAACATCTCTATAGTATCTTACACAGATATTTTGCTTTGACTTGGTAGAAACATTAATCGTTTAATCAAATGTGTACACAAATTAGTGCAAAATATTCTTAAATAAATCAGCTTTTATGCCCAAACAGATGTATTTATCGCACATTTTCCTAATTTGGTCATCTTGAAGTCTTTACCTCAGGTGCCCTTTAATTATCATTATTATCTAATGTGACAGTTATGAGGGTTTATTTTTATTTTTATTTGAGTTGATATTAACCATTGTAGTGCAGGTAATGGTAACATTCTGCTGGTCATTTTCACATTTTTTGTTTTTGCCCTGGGATTGTTTCATACTGGATAAATATAAGAGAAATCAGATTAATAATCAGTTTGAAGGAGGGAGTAAAATAGCAGTAACTAGGAAATGGTTGAACAAAGAGGCTCCAAAAGTCACTGAATGGACAGGATGTAACATTTTACTTTTTTTTTTTTTTTTTGGGAGAAATGGCACAAATAAATGTGGAATCCTGGAAAAACATTTGAATATGAAGTGACCTATGTCTGTTTTTTCTGTTTCATTTCTTAATGTTAAAAAGCAACTGAAAAGGACTATTTTATGAAAAATTTTAGTGTTTTATGTCAATTGATGTTTTTTTTTTTTATAAACTATATCAATTTTTTGTTTTCATTTTTGTGTGTTTTGTTTATTTGCTTGAGGAGGTATTCATAAAAGCCTTTTAGCTTCTAACCTCTCCTGTACAATAGTGTTACATGCATAATTCTTTCTTTCTAATTGTTGTTTGTAATGTGCAAATAAATAAAATAAAATGTAGAAAAAGATGCACAGATGTTAAATGTATTTTTATTTCTTTATTTATTAGTATTATCATTTTCTAAGTCATTCATCCTCGGTTTGGCCTGTTTGTCATTCAGTCTATTGTTTTCTTCTCACAAAAAACAGTTAAAAAAAAAACAAACTCAATCATACAAATGCGCTTGTGTTGGTAGACTATCTGAATTATCTGGACAATATTGCACTTAACAGACAAACCATGATTAGCATTAAAAGCAGGAGAAAACGGTGCTTTAAACCCTCTGACTGGTAGTGGAAGTGTTTTTCACAGGCTACATTTCCTCATTACAGTCTCACATCTTTAGTCAAATGTACAAAACGGTAAACGAACTCAGTCTCAGACCACCGACGTGGTGCTCTCCGGGTTGATCCGAACCGGCCTGGTGCTCTTCCTCAGGTCCTGCAGCTGTTTGGCGGGTTTGCCCACGCCCTCCTCGAAGCGCCGCTCCACCACGGGCAGCACCGTGTCGTGGAGGAAGGTGGCGTTCTGCAGGATGAAGGCCTTCTTCTCGGGGTCCTGTTCGCATCGGAGGCTGTAGTCCACGTGCTGCACGGCCACCAGGATGATCTCCCTCAGACTCTCCAGCAGAACCATGTGCAGCTCAGGGAAGTAGAGCTTCAGACCCTCCTCCAGGAAGCTCATCATCTGCTTGGTGAAGGCCACCACCGTGTAGCTCAGGTTCACCCAGCAGTCGTCGCCGGTGTACTGCTCGAAGGTGCCCATGCCACAGGTCCGCATCTCATCCTTCAGAGGAACACAGTCACATGACGGTTCATGTTACCGGAAGATTTGGACGAATATTACATCACAGCTCAACATTCAGTACAAACCCATGAAGACCCAGTGGTACTTTTATGGCAGTCCCCAACAAGGTTATAATAGTTTGGGATTTTTCATTATAGTTTAGTTTTATTTAGTTTTGACTTTTTTTCTCTAATTCAGTTCGTTTTAATTCATTTTTAGAGCAGGTTTGCTAGTTTTTATTAGTTTTCATTTTTTTCTAAATGCTTAGTTTTAGTTTAGTTTTAGTATTAATACACACATACACACATAAAGCGACTGAAGAAGACAGTAAATTTTAATGTGCAAAATTTTAAACAAGTCAGACCCTTCTTGACTCTACATGCTTCTAAGATGTTTTTACACTCCATGATTTTCTCTCATATTGAATACTGTAGAACTTCCTGGTCACTTGCTGCTGGCACATCACTCAAACCCATAGAATCACTTTTTTAAAAAGCCATAAAAATATTTGATAAAAAAAAAACATTTAATTTTCACCACTGCATTGTTTTAGAAAAATATAAATTTCTTAATTTTAATAATTTTGTGAATTTTAAAAATGCTTGCCTGATATATAAAGTCTTCCATGGACTTGCCCCTCCTCCCTTGACAGATTTGATCAAATCCCACTCTGTCAGTGGGAGGGGCCACCAGGGCCACAGCTCAAGGAGACTGGGAGGTGCCACGCAGGCGCACGACATTTGGACAAACTACACTTTCAGTCACTGGGACTGAATATTGGAACAGTTTACCGCTCAACATAAGAGACTCACAATCATATGCCTCCTTCAAATCACAACTTAAACATTGGATGAAGGAAAACCAAGCCTGTGACCATCAGTAGATCATCCTCACTGTGTTGTTCTGTGTGTTTTAGGATGTTTTGCATTTCTGTCTACTGTCTTTTTATGATGTCTTTTACAATATTTTGCCTTTTTGTCAACTGTCTTTCTTGTCACCTGCCTAGGGACTACAGATGGAAATTAGCACTGCTGCTACAATATGGCATATTTACAGCTGCAATTGTTGTAGGTGTTCATTAATATGCACTGTCCCTAATAAATAAATAAGTTTTAGTTTTGTCGTATATTTTATCTTCTTCGCTGTTGTATTCAAATAAACCCCAGACAGGACTCTAGTGCTTTCTCCCAACTTGAGTCTCCATGTTTCCAGGTAGAGTGGGGATGAGAAGATGATTCTAAACAAGTGACGAGAAGTGACGTACCATGAAGTGCTGTATGGTGCCGCTAGCCAAAATTGCTAGAGCAAAATAAATTGCTTTCGTATCAATCTGACATTGACAAAGATGAAAACGAAGGGAATTTTATCCATAATTTTTATACATAGTTAGTTTTGTAAGCACACAATACAGTTTCAGTTATTTATCATTTTTTTCCATTTAATTATAGTTTTTATTTATTTCAGTTAACGAAAATGTTTTTTCAATTCTAGATTAAACTCTTTTCAAGCGTGTCTTTTTAATGCACTTTTTTTTATTTTAATGTTAATTTTAATGTATGATTTTAATATAACTGTCTTTCTTTTACTCTGTGAATGCGTTTTAAAATCATGTTTTATCTCTGATGATTTTAATGGGTTTTTTTTCCCCTTTTTCAATTTGAATGTGATTTCAACGTCTTGCTTTTATTCTTCTGTGATTTTCTTATGCCTTTGTAAAGCACTCAATTACCCTGTGTATGAATAGAGCTATACAAATAAACTTGCCTTTCTATCTATCTATCTATCTATCTATCTATCTATCTATCAACTGATGGATTTTCCAGAATATTGAACGCTTTTTACCATAAACTCAGACAGAATCTTTCTAAAATACTTAGATGTTTCAGATTTCAGAGGAATTTGTGTCGATTTCTAACCTTTTCTGACTAAATTACAACTATTTACTCAGAAGAAAATGTGAAAAATCAAGACATGCATCAGAGAAACCAAAGCCACCTTCAGTTTAGCCAAAGCCTCAGGGGTCATGAGGTTCATCCTCCTCCACATCTCCTCGGAGTTTCGGTGCTTAGTGGCTTCGATGATGATGTCCTTGTAGCTCTGCAGTGCTGCCTTGATGTCTTTGACCAGCAGGGACTGGAGGGTGAAGGTCAGGTCCAGGCCAATCTCCGTCAGCTGCTGACAGTGCTCCTTGGCCACTTTAACACACTCTGCGGCTGTGGACAGACTCTCCTTACTGTCAAACACCTGAGGAAGACAACGGTTCACTTTAATGGGTATGACTGGTGTTTTTTTTTCAACAGGAAAAACATTTTTTAAATATTGAACTGGGGTGAACATTGATGTTGATTTAACTTTGCATTAAAGTGGTTCTATGTTGTATTGACATTTGAAACTCTCACCAGTAGGGGTCAGTCTGGTACCAGAACACACTTTGGACCAAAACCACCAATGAACCAACCCTATGTATCCACAGACTGTATCAGTCACTGAATAAAGTATAAAGGTGATTGCTTACACACATCTGTATTATGGTATCATCAAGTTTTTCTTCTTCAAACTAAAACTCAGATTGTTATTTTCATAGTCGCTCAAAATAACAATGTGTTTTGTAATCTGTGCCAGCTGATAGTTTACATTATAGCTCTGTTAGCTTAGCTGTTTTTCGATTTAAAACAGCCACAGGAAAACCACAAATCACCTCCGTTTTCTGTTTGGTTTGTGTTGTCAGTAGCTGAACTAAAGATCTGTTTGGAATCCAGTCTAATCCAATCCAATCTACTTAATTTATATAGCACATTTAAACAAAAAGAACATTTCCAAAGTGCTACACATCATAAAAACAATAAAACAATTTAAAGAAATACACTAAAAACAATAAATAAGTACATAAAACTACAACAATGCTCTAAATAAAACAATAAAATTAAATAGTTAAAAGTAATAAAATAAATATGAAATGAATGAATGAATGAATGAATGAATGAATGAATGAAAGACATAGAGGACCACACAACTCACACAGAGTTAAAAGCCAGAGCATAAAGGTGGGTCTTAAGATGAAACTTAAAACATTCCACTGTGTGGGACAAACAAGGTCAGAACTGTCACAGTTTAGTCTGAACCGTGGATAAACAAACGGCAACTTAGCAAAGATAATAACATCCCATAATAACTTCATACCTTCATAAACTTCATAATCAAAGTCACCCATGTAGAAGAAATGCTGCCATTTCAGCATCAAACTCCATTCTTTACATTTACAGCTGTGTCCAGAGGAGAAAACAACAGTGATTCTAGGTTTTATCACCGAGTCACTATTTTTGACTCTAGAAAGTTGTTTCTATATGGTTCTCATCCTGTCTAGTCAATTTCTGACACGTTGGTCAAGGCCTCATGACTCTCTACTCCCTCTAGTGGTCACATAAATGCCCTGGCCCATCAATGGAAATGAATTCACTTCATATTTCTATAATCCAATCCAATGGCCTCTGTCACAGAACTTCACAGCTCTTTATTCTAAACACTCTCATGATCATTTTCTACCACATAAAGACCCTTCATGTCTCCTCCTCTTCCTACCTGTTTGCTGAAGGCGTCCACAAACATCCTCATGGCTGATCTGGACCAGACCACGAAGGCCGAGTAGCAGCCCGTGTTCCCTGCAAAGTCCATCTCGAACTCTTTGGCCGTTTCCAGCAAACTGGTAAAGAAGATGTTGCAGAGTTTGTGGATGTAGAGCAGAGTGGCTCCTTCGATGCGAAGCTGCCGGATGGCCGTCTGGACGGCGGCAGCACGGTTCTTCAGAAACAGTTCGCATGCTTTGGTGGACTGACCTGGAACACAGTCAAAAACAATTCAATTTTAATTGAAATATATGATGAGACTGTGCAGATATTTTCAAGAATTTGCTGGTCCTAAAATGCACTACACCATTTTTAGGAATGTGCTATAGTCCTGAACGAGTGAGACGAAACATAACAAATAGTCTTCATATAGATTTAAATGAAATAAAAAATTGTAATCAATTCAGAAAATACTAGGTTCTGTTTTATTGTTCATATTTTTCAAAGTCTTTAAAGCTGTAGTTAGGGCTGACTGATAAAACAGTAATGATAATTACTGCAATATCATCCTAGATTATGTTGTGTTATGTACATTGTGATTTATTTATTTGAATATGACATGATCATTTTCCTTTCAGATTAAAGGCTGCTATTGTCATACTTATTGCAATCTATTATTATTTGTATGGGTGTGTTTGTTTACACTGTCAAGGTTTTTTTTTGTTTTACTGAATTAAATGATAATTGTTCTGACCATAAAGAATAATTTAAAACTACAAATAAATGTCTGTTTTCTTTGTCAATCACTCACTATCAAAAGTCTGCCTTTAAACCTAAAAGAAATAATGCAATGATTTAACATGTCTAGCGATAATCTCAGATATCAACTGGACATTCTGACTGAAGCTGTATGTGTGAAACACCAAAGCCTCCACTGATAATTCAAATAAGTGATTTACAAGTATTCATGATGGATGGAAAAACAGTAAACACAGATGAACAGAGTGAATTAGGAACAGTCAACCTATTTTACAACTGCAGTGAAGAAGACCTTCAACCAGGATCACAATGTGGTTTAAGAGTGTAAATATCAACTGGACCAGGATGTCTTCTGTATGAAACACAAACCTAGTCTGATGAGCTGGGACACGGCTCGCCTGGTGGCCTTGGGTCCACCCCGAAGTGACCGATCTGGAGACAGCTCAAACACCAAGACCTCTGTCAGCTGCCGAACCCGCTCATCCACTTTGGACCTGAGCTCTTTGACCTTCTGGGTGACCGGCTGGTCTTTGAGATACTCATTGAGCTTGTCCAGCAGGTCCACGGCGCCCTCAAAGTCTCTCTGGGCGATGCACACGTCCAGGTCCTCAGGGAGCTCCTGGATCCACTCCAGGGTGAGATCCACATTTTCTTCTACGTCAGCCGGCTCATCATCCACGTCAAAGGGGTTGGTGGACACCTCAGCTCGTACAGGAGAAGTGGGGACCTCCTCTTCTTTCTTGTGCCTGTCCTTGGTCACTTTATTCTTCTTGGTTTCATCCAGGATCTCCAGCCACTCCTTTTTGACTTTGCTGTTCTCGGCCTGAAAGATGCGGCTGTCTGGGAACATCAGGATCTTGAACATGTCCTTCATGGGAGGGTTGTCCTTTACGTTGACCACAGCAAAGCTCTCCAGGTCATACAGGGCGTTGTATTTGTACTTGACAGTGCCACGGCGGTTGGGCAGCCAGGTAGCAATAAGCAGACAGTCATTCATGAGGAAAGCATGGACTCTCTGGATGGGGGACATGTTGTCAACATCAAACTCAGCCAGATCTCCATTGTAGATTAAATGCCTCCCTGGTGTGTCCATGATGTTTTTACCCCCTTCCACTTTCTCCAGCAGAGAAGTGAGTGTCCTCTGCTTCAGCTCCTCTGTCTCTTTAGGGAAAGCAGCCTGCATCTCCTTGGAGGTCTCATCCTTATCTGTGGACAGCAGAGCCTGGGTGATGCTCTCCATGATGCTCTTCTGCTCAGTCAGGATGTGACTCAGCTGGTACATCTCACTCTCCAGATACGAAATCTCCTTAGCGGTCTCTATGAACTGCCTGTAATTCTTGTAGACATTTTTCTTCAGGTTCTGGGCCGTTTCATCAGCTAAGTTTTGGATTTTCTGCCGATGCTCCTGCAGGTCTCTGTCGCCGTCGGACTGCTGCGACAGTTGCTTCACGTAATTCTGAGGGTCGAAATTTGGCGATTCCAGCAGTTTACGAAGTCGGTTGCCCGTTTCCGACATTTCCTATCGTGTTTATTTTACAGCTATGGACAAAATTGGAAGCTAACGACTAGAGCAGTGACAAAAAAAAAGCAGTTTATCCTACAGTCCTTGTTTCATATCCGCCTGCAACCCAAAACAGGAAGCAGCGCCGCCCTGAACGTCACGGGATCAAAAGAAAAAGGTTGGCCGAAAAATTGGACCCGGAGTTATTGAGTAGCAAATTAGACCCGAAGTTATTGGCCGACAATTTAAATCCGAAGATATTGGCCAACAAATTAGACCCAGAGTTAATGTTATTCATGTACATTCGTACGACCTAAACTTACTTTATTATCGACAAATGATCGTGTATGTTTTCGTTGAATTTGACCAAAATTTAAACTGTGACTACAAGAAACAATTATTTTCATTGTCAGTTATTTGGGCTCTAAAATCTAAACAAAGGTGAAAAACATTTGGTCCGCATCATACATAATCAATTTAAACTCATGGAGGAGGGAAAAAAAACAGAAATTATATTACTTTAAAAAGGTTGAATACCAAGCATATTCTTTTTTCATGAAAGCTGACTAAACCCTATAAAATGATGATCCAAATGGTATCAAATACATGTTTGTTAATTTTATAGTTGACAAGTAATCAATTGATCACATGATTGTCACAGCCCGAAATATACCTAAATGTTCTGTGATAACTTTATTATTTTAAGGAAATTTTGTATCCATAAATATGTAACTTTTTACAACCGACAATACTTATCAAATATTTTATTTCTTCAATATTTGATTGTGATGAATAACTTGCTGTTAAAAATACAATTCCTATAGGCTTTCCAAACATATTTATGGAATTGTTTAATTTTTTTTTTTTTTTTTACACAAGGTTTTCACTGTTACAAGTTGTTGTTTGTTGAAAAGAGTATTTATAGATAGCAAGTTACATAGGTTTAAAATGGAAAAAACTAAACAAAACAAAAAAAAAACATAATTCTATGAATAAATGTTTTTGTAAAAATGTTTACAATTTCTAAAAGACATTTTCTTATTTTCAGGACAGCGGAACCGAAAACCCTTCAGTGAATGTTCAAATTGGCCAACTAATAAAATGAAGGGACTACTTATCCCACAATTAATTTCGTTGAGGTTTAAACAAGCGAATCTACGAGACTTACTTAAGTCAAGGCCGGAAACAAAAGCTTTCATTTGTTTCAAGAGCAAAATAATGGTGCGTTTAAATTATTACCACACTATACAAGCTAAATGTGGTTTTATCTGTTTTATTCTATTAGGTAGTTAGATATTGTATTGTAATTTATTAGTTACTCATCCTAGTAGTTATTCACGTATGTTTTGATGATGATGACTACGTAGTTTGATTAATAAAATATTTGTCAAACATCTTGCCTTATTTAGTTTTTTCCTCAACCCCTTTTTTATGTATAGAGCCTCTAAAGTCGTGCCTCTAAGTCATAGCCCTACTATACTTTATTTGGTACTTTTTGTAGCTGTTGTATTAATATTTTAGACGTTTTAATTTCTATTTTTAACCATTATTCAACGGTTTCACGGTGATTTTTTAAAAATAGAGCTGCATTAATAGTTTTCACTGGCCACTCACATTTTATTGCAATTTTTTTATTGTGTTTGTGTTAAAATTGTGTTTTAAGAATTGTTAATAAAAGTTATTTTTAAAAAAAATGAACTCGCATTTTAGTTGAATATTTTATTTTGGAATCCAGACCGGAAGCTCTATGGTTGTATTGCGATGAGTTGGACTCTGCGATTGTTGGCGCTAGACTCTGGACTGACGGCTAGCTTGTAAACACAAGATTGTCAAACCTGAAATCTTGTTTTTTTGCGGAAATCAGACAGCATACATTAATTATTTTATAAGTAGTATATATGTAGGTTTTTTAATGTCCCTGTAACGCTGTCACTTGATGATTGACAGACTAGTAGAAGCTAATTTAGCTAGTTAGCAGCTAGCCTAGCATTAGCTTCGATCAGCCTCAGTTTTTCTGGCACTGTTGTTATCATGGATGAGGACTTACTGCTCGCTATTCAGCTCCAGGAGCAGTTTGACAATGAATACCAGGACTCTTTACTTTCACCAAACGGATTTCAGGTCGATGGCTTCGGACAAAGCAGTAAGAAACGGAAAGTGGAGGTAGCAGGAGGTGGTGGCAGTGATGTTGTCCCCTACATGCAGCCCCAGAGGCCAATGTCTGTCGTGGACGAGTCATGGGAGATGCTGGACCCGAATCCCGATGTCAGAGCCATGTTCCTGGAGTTCAATGACACGTTCTTCTGGGGTAAACTCAGTGGGGTCGAAGTGAAGTGGAGCCCGAGGATGACACTGTATGAAACTGGTGAAATTGTGATGTTTTGGGATATGACAGTGTAAACCTAAGCTGCTGTGTTTCTGATGTCTCTTTCTTTACCTGTGTGTTTTCTGTCAGGTGTGCTGGTGTGTGTTCATATGAGGGTCGAGGTGGACTGTGTTCAATCAGACTCAGTGAACCTCTGCTGAAGCTCAGACCGAGAAAAGACTTGGTGCAGGTGAGGTGGAAACGTACACAAATCACCATTTTCTACAGCTGTGGTTGGTACTTTATCCTCAATCCTGTACTAACAGGATCCTTAACGTCCTTAGAATTACATTGCAGAAGTCTTATGTCACTGGGGTTAAGACTATATGTATTTATTTATCCCTCTTTTTTCACATACAAAAAAAATACAGGAAACATGCCTTAAACCACACATAAGAAACTGAACTTAATGAGTTATAAAGATTAAAGTCACTTGTTATGTCACAAATGCTGGACAGTAACAGGACAGCCAACAAAGAAGCAGTCAACATGAGTCACGTACAGTTACTTCATTTATTTCTGTAATAAATCAAAATGCAGGCTGCTACAAAACACAGACTTGAGAAATGTGGTGGAGGCTGGGACTTGAAGGTTGTGCCAAATAAATGAAATTAATGGAACAAAACAGGGCCTAACTGAGTGTCTAAATATATATTTACAAAAAAAAAAAAAAAGGAACGTAAAAGGAACACCTAAACTTCTCTACAAACTGCAGTTTCAAAACATACACTGGGTGGCACCAACCAATAACCCTAGTGAGTTAAACAAAAAAAGAAGCTACGTGAAATGCAAAAGTGTATAGGGCGCCCCAAACTCACCTAAGTCCCAAACCTCACACCAAATGGTCTTCAAACAAAAAGAAAATGGCTCATACAGAAGGACTGTGGCGTCAGCAGGAAGATGAAGAAAAAAGGGGGTGAAGTCCTCAGGGGTAAGCTTTTCAAAGGTGTTCATAGCTCTGATTGGCTGGCTGGAGTCTTGGTGGTCCAATCATAGGCGGATCAGCCTGCCCAGGTGGAAACCAATTTGTAATCACCTGCAGAAAAAAAAGGAAGGCGGGAAAACAGAAAAACACCACCCTCTGCTGTCTGACATGTAACATCACTATTTAGTGTGACCTCTGACCCTGTGATAACAGGCAGCACAAACAATAAAAAACATCAGACATGTGTTGAATGAAACCTGGTGTAAAACATCAGAAAATCAATTCACATTGCAAATGCTCCCATTTGTTCCAAGATGTGTGAAGTATATTTGTGAATTTCCAGCTGGAATGAATAAAATGTCTATCAAAAGGGTTGAAGTCATGTTAAGTGCAAAGGGAGGTCCCTCTAGATACGACCACTTTGGTTAATAGAAGCGTTTTTTTTTGCTGACACTTGTTTTTACTGCTGTACATACAGTAGCAGAAAAAAATATTAGAAGACCCCTTGTTTTCTTCAGTTTCTTGTTAATTTTAATGCCTGGTACAACTAAAGGTACATTTGTTTGGACAAATATAATGATAACAACAAAAATAGCTCATAGTAATTTAATTTCAGAGCTGATATCTATCCATTTTCCATGGTTTCTTGATAATAACCAAAATCAATATCTATGGCATTGTACTGACAAAAACAGTGCTTTTAGGCATTCCATGTTTTCTTTTCTGTCCGTTTTAGTCACATGTTACACACAGGAGTTAATACTTGATTACATAACTATTGTTTTTGATGACTTCTGATGATCTAATTATTTTTTCCACAACTGTACTGCACATATATCCACATTGGATCTTAAAAGACTGACAAATGCGTGTGTGTGGTCATTAGAACTTTACTAAACCAGCAAACCTTATGTTGGACTTTTACACAGTACTGTAGTGTATGAGTAAATATGCAAAACATAATAGAGTAATGATATAATAGAGTAAATATGCAACAACAACAAAAATAGTCGGGGTGATAGACAGCCTCCTAGTGTTGTCTGTGTCATAAACAGCAGAAAACAGAGATAATTTTGTCCTCAGCACAGACACAGAGGGAGAGACATAGACAATGTACACATTTTCAGGTTTGTCGCCACTACTTTGGGCTGGAATCAGCATTCCAGTAATGACATTTTGAAGGCAATTTGGTGTCACACGCTCAGCCAGACTTCCTAATCTTTTTTCCTCTGTTTGTACAGACTCTGCTGCACGAAATGATTCACGCTCTCCTGTTCGTGACCCAGAACAACAGAGACCGAGATGGGCACGGACCCGAGTTCTGCAAACACATGAACCGTATCAACAAAGCCAGTGGGGCTAACATCACTGTACGCGTCTCCTCCTGTAAACTCTTTGAAATCAGATCGACTTATGGAATAAATAATGAAACCCTCTGGTCTTTTCAGGTCTTCCACAGTTTCCACGATGAGGTCGATGTGTATCGGCAGCACTGGTGGAGATGCGACGGGCCCTGTCAGAACCGAAGGCCCTTCTTTGGGTACGTGAAGAGGGCCATGAACCGGGCTCCGTCCCATCTCGACCCCTGGTGGGAGGACCACAGAAGGACATGTGGTGGGACTTACACTAAGATCAAGGAGCCTGAAGGATACAGCAAAAAAGGCAAGACCGGCGAGAAAAAGGATAAGAAGACGACGTCAGGAAACATGAAGTCTTCGAGTACGAGCAAAGGTGAGGAGCTGAAAGTACTGCTGTTTTCTTAACGACTTCCTTCTGAGTCTAAGTGCAGTGGTGGAAAAAGCTGTTGTTATATGGCATTAAGAATCACTCTTAAGCCATTGAACTCTGCCAGCATTGTTCCATTCTCTAAATCGACATGCCCCCTTCTGCACATTCTCTGTTCCATCTATTGATGTTTCAGCAGATAATGAAACTAGGGCTGCACGATTAATCGATTTTAAATTGAAATCGGATTTTTTAATTAGTACGATTTTTAAAAAAGGGAAATCGTAAAATCGATTTCATCTCTCTCGTACCTGCGGGCCGCGCGCTTGCGGGCTCCCGTAGGCTCCTCCTCCTATCAGTGACAGTGGTCTGTCACAGAAGTCTGTGTAATGACTGGACTTTAAATGTGTTATTGAGCCCGCAGTACTTATAGCAATGTAAGCCGTGGCTTCACGCACGGATCCCGCAACTGAAATAGAACTGCATGCGGATCACTCATCTTCCGTTGTCCCAGATTCGTACCGTACTGTCTTCTTCCGATCCGGGTCTGGGTCTCGGGGTCATCAGCCTCAGCAGAGGAGCCCACACAGCCCTGTGCCCACACACATCCACCAGCTCCACACATAGAATCCCTCCAGCGTGTCCTGGGTCGGTCTATTCCACGCACGGATCCCCCAGTTTAAATAGAACTGCATGTGGATCAGTCATATTAACGTGGTCAACGCACGCACGCACGCACGACTGATGCCTGTCACTGACTTACATTGGTATCACTTCTGTGGGCCCAGATACCCAGGAAAAAAAAAAAAAAAACATATGTATATATATATATATATATATATATATATATATATATATATATATATATATATATATATATATATATACATACATATTTACAATTTAGTCCTCTTATTTGCTAAATTTTTCATTCACAAATGTAAGTTCTGTTACACAAAACCAAATATTATTTATTTTTTGAAAGATGTTGAACTTTATTTAAAGCTGTTAGATAAATGTGGAAACAAAAAGGCTATAAAAAACATAAGTATTTGCTCTGATTTGGACATTGTATTATATAGTGTATTCCCCCTGACAAACTTCTGTTATTTTCTTGTTGTATACATTGTTTGTATACTCTACTTCATTCAATAAAGATTTAATTAAGAATAAAACTTCTGTGGGTTCATCACGTGATACCATCACAGATTTGAGGTCAGAGCAGTGCCTTGCATTGTTGGCTGCTCACGAAAACGACATGCTGACTTCTGTTGTCTTTTGTAGTTTTACCCAAAAATCAAAATCGAAAATCGAGTTTTTAGAGGAAGAAAATCGGGATTTTTTTTTTTTTTGCCAAAATCGTGCAGCCCTAAATGAAACACATGTAATTTGGATATTTTTTCTTATTAACAATAAACAAAAAAATCTTTTGCATTTGTTTGTGTCTGATGCAGTCACGCCTTTTGATTTTTTCCACAAATATTTAAGTAAAAAAACAAATAAAAATTGCTGGTTGGCTGAAGTTTCCAAGATACAGTCTTGGGTCAAAATGTGAAATTCGAGAATTAACGAAAGAATGGGTTTAACTCCAAGGGAATATTAGTGTCAGAGCTACCAGATCTACTTCAAAACACTGTCTGCACATGACAATACATTCACTTCACAGGTTCTATCTAGGGGAACATTTATAAATCTATTGAATAAATGGACATAAACCAATATATGTGTAATAACACCTTATCATATACCTTGAAAACATCAGCGAACCAGCACTTTGTCATTTGTTTTCCAGTCATTCTTATTAAAATATGTAACATTTAGCACATTTAGTCTCTAAGGCAGATAATGTCTAAAAAAAAAAAATGTAGACTGGTGTAATCAGACAGGTATTAGTAGAACACTGGAAACATGAACTGAAAATTGGACAAATGTGGCCTGACAATTGTTGGATCCCTATAATGGAGGGGTCTCAAACATATGGCACAGGGGCCAAAACCGTCCCGCCAAAGGGTCTAGTCTGGCCTGTAGGATGAATTAGTGAAATACAAAAATCACACTGAAGATATTAACAATCAAGGATGTTAAAATAATTTTAGGTTGATTCTGTGTAAAGTGGGTCAGACCAGTAAAATACTATCATAATAAACTATAAATAAGGAAAACTACAATTTTTTCTCTTTGTTTTAGTGTAAAAAAAGTAAAATTACACAAAATTTTTTTAGCCCTTTACAAAAAATGTGAACAACCTCAACAAAAACGAACAACCTGAAATGTCTCTAAGTGTAATTTTACTAATATTCTGCCTGTTACTAAATGTTTTGTGTATTTGTAGATCCACTGTGATCTCTAAAGTTGTACTGAACATGTGAAAATGAGAAGCTGAGGCCAAATAATGGCATAAGTTGTTAAAATTGCACTGTTTTTTCTTGATAAATTTAATTTTGTTCATGGTGGTTCACGTTTTTCACATTTTTTTAAAGGACAGTTTGTAGATGTAAACATTTTGATAATATAATTTAACTTTTTTCACTCTAAAACATAGAAGTTAGACATGCACATTTTGGAATTGATTTTATTTATATATTATTATGTTATTATTTTAATGATCCGGCCCACTTCAGGTCATATTGGGCTGTATGTGGCCCCTGAACTAACATGAGTTTGACTCCCTTGGTATCATGAACACATGCATCCAAATGAATGTAATGTGTATGTTTTGTTCTCTCAGGTTCCAGGTCACAGGACATCAGAAACATCATCCCCTTCAGTGGAAAAGGCTTTTCTCTGGGAGGGACGTCACAGACCTCCACATCTTCACCTCCACTTGTGTCTGTTGTGAAAACGTCGTCTTCTAGCCCCGCCTCACCTCCACAGAAAGTCCTCCCCCTTTCATCTCCTCGTAACAGCCTCACCTCCCCCGTCCGGTCTGGACTAGACGACCAAACCAAATGTATCTCCAGTGCCTCCCCCCCGGTCAGACCAGGAAACCCCTCCGGACAGAAGCCAAATATGAAGAAGTCCGTCAGCAACACCAGGGTTTTTGTCAACGTTACCGGCTCACCAGTGAGGATCTCAAAAGCAAACGGAGCGGAAAAGGTAAAACAGAGGTCCATTGATGAACTCTTTAACAACTCAAACCTGAGAAAACCCTCTAGTTCGTCGAATTCAGACTGGATGCCTACGTTAAGTGCCTCCTCTGACTTTCCTCGTTCAACTAAACCTAGTCCGAGCAAATCCACCCCATCTGTAGTTCCACCCAAGTCGAGCCCAAAAAAACCACAACAGTCCAAGTATTTCAGTGACTCTAACAGTAGTAATAATACATCTGGGGCTGCTGTCAGGGGTCAGGCCTCTAGAAAAAGGTCATGGGATGACGCGAGAAGCTCCGCCAGCATCTTCGACTTCTTCCAAAAGACGCTGAGCAGCAACTCAGCGGCATCAAGGGAATCGATAAACGCAAAATTACCTGCAATGCAGCAAAGAACTGCCAGCGCATCCTCCTCCTCTGCTTCGTCTCCTCATTCCTCTGCAGGACAGCACGGCGCTACCTCATCATCCTTATCTTCCTCTTCCTCCTCGGCTGCGCTGATGGTCAGCTGTCCCGTGTGCCAAGTGAAGGTACAGGAATCAAAGATCAACGAACATCTTGATTCGTGTCTCAGCTGAAGGAGGAGGAACATAAAAGGGAGGCTGCAATAAAAGTTAGAAGTTTCAGGTTTTAGTTTGAATGTTGAGAGAGTGTGGTTTTATCTGACATCACGGTACATCCTGGTTTTATGGCTTTTAGTTTAATTTCAACATCCAGGACAGCTATTAAAATGACATCACTGATTTTAAAGGGGTCATATTTATCCAAACCCACCTTTATTCGTCTGTGGTTCATTTATTTGTGTATTTGGACCCTAATAGTTCATACAGTTTGAATTTGAACCCTCCAGGTGCTGCAAAGCTATCTTTATATTCATTTCAGCAAAAATCGAGTGGATTTCTACAACCGGTTTTAATTCCTGCTTAATTTGTTACGTTTTGTAACTAGTTACGTCACGCCATTTGCACATATAAGGTCCAGACTTCCGATGAATATTTCTCCAGTACGACATAATTGTTTATCAGCAGCAGCGGTTGTAGTAAAAACTGAAAATATGTCCAAACTTTGAACCGATTACCTAAAATGTTCAGTTGTTGGTTGAACGGGACAGAGCAGCACAGCCAACAACCTGGAGGGGGCGGGGCCTGAAGTGGCTTATGTGCATTTAAAGGGCCAGTGCTCCAAACCACCTTTCTGGTGTCATTACTCAGAAATAGGGTTGAAGATGGACCTGTGGAGTTGAATGAATGAAGAATTCAGACCCAAGCAGAGCATTTACAGTTTATGGAGACCACAGGGAAATGTTGGAAAATGTATAATTCCATTTAAAAAAAAGCTAAATATCCCTCCTTTAAGAGAAAACACCACCAGGTCGGACAGCTCTCCTTACAGTTTTCTGTCACTTTATTATAACACAGAGCCTTTGTCCAGGTTAGATGTGTGATATTTTGTGCCTTTGTACAAAAATAGTGGCAGGATTTTTATAGTAAATTGATTGTTTTTCTAAGATTTAATCACATGACATTGAACAGGCATTCAAAGCATTTTTATTTGGCTGTTCTTCCTGTTTTAAATGTGTGATTTAATAAATATGTCTTCAACTTCCTCAGCTGTTGTACTGTTTTTCTGAGCTGCACCCTTTCCCTTAACCCATAAAGACCCAAACATTCACCAGCAACCAAATGCATCTACTGATCTAAACTGTTTAATAACTTCTGATCCATTAATCCTATCAATCCATGTAAATAATTGTTGTAAAATACAGTTATTCAGCTTTTCATGGTCATCAGATAGGACCCATTTGGACGTTCAGAGGCTCTGTAGTTACCGTGGAAACGCCGTCACAAGCACGTACTCAGGAGCTTTTATGAACCTGAAACAGACGACAGTTCACAACGGCACGTTTCATCGAAATAACGTGTCAGGGGTTAAAGGGTTAATCCAGTTTTATGAGGAAACCTGACCTGTTTTAAAGGCTTAAACCCAGACGCTGCTGTGTCTCCTAGTGTTTCCTCCTTCCTGCAGATAAACTGTTCATCTCCTGTAGTCTGATCCATCCTCAGATCGGCCTCCGTTGTCCTTCAGCCTGAAGGAAACACAGACCGACCTCTGATCTGAGGGAGTCACATTTCACACTTGGCAGCTATTTATCTCTGCACGTCTTCACATTTATACCGCAGGGTCAGATGCTGGAACGGTGTCTGAATACGCCTTCGACTCGGACTCAGTAACAGGGATTTTATTATTTTTATCAGTTCAGCAAGGCAAAAACGAATACCAAGGTTTTTAGAAGCAGTTAAGAATGTTTTTATCACTGTTTTGTGTGTAGAACAAGAAAACCTAATAATGACTATTTAATTTTTAACAGTGTGTGTTGTGTTGGTCTTATTTTGGCTGTTATTCCTATTTTATTTCCCTGAATATTTTGTTTAACCCATAAAAAAAAGAAAAGCATCTACTGATCTCAACTGTTTAATACCTGTTGATCCACTAATCCTATCAACCCATGTAAATAATTGGTGTAAAATACAGTTATTCATCTTTTCATGATCATCAGATATGACCCATTTGGACGTTCAGAGGCTCTGTAGTTACCATGGAAACACCGTCATCTTCTACAATATTGATTCACCAGTAAAACCCATGGAGTTGGATCAATTTTTGCTGAAAATAACTTTTTCTTCAGTTTTCCCTGTTTTTGATTTAATAACCCTACACTTTAATTTAACCCTTTCATGCATACTGGTCACTACAGTGGACAGCTATTCTACAGCTTTTCTCTTCTATATTAATGGATTTTGTTGTTTTTGTTGTTGTTGTTGTTTTTTTCCACAATCTTTATTAAAGTTTTACGACTCTACATATCTTTTCTGACATGAACTGGTAACATTATGTAGATCTCTTCTGAGCATGAACCCCCAGAATCACAAGCCCTCCCCATAGTTTTCACACAATTTATCACTAAATACATGTTTCTGTGCGTCAAAAATTAAACATGTGGTGTCCAGCTGAGTGGACATTTTTGCAACTTCATGAAAAATAGGTCCATAAGAATTTTTTTTTTCATTATTATTTTTTAATGTATTTTTTTTTTTTTTTAAATTATTTTTATTTTATTTTTTTTAAATTTATTTTTCAGAAGAAAATTTTCAATCGCATTGTTTTTTTCATGCCTGAAGAAGAATAAAAACACTGAAGAAAAAATTTTGATTAAGGTTCTCATAATTCGTGCATGAAAAGGGCTGAAAAGCTTCTATGAACATTTACATGATCTTTGAATTAAATACAGGAAAATACCTGATTTTTACTGGAAAAAGACAAAATAAAGAGGGTAATATTGCAATAAATGCTGATAAATCACTTAAGAAAGGTCAAATACAGAGGAAAATTCATTTGGGAACTGGTACAAAAGTAGCACTGGATGTTTATAGTTTAAGTAAAGCTTCAATGATTAAGTGAAAGTAATTAATAAACAAAGGGGATAAATAAAAAAGACAAGCATTGCAACACGATACATAAAACCATCAATAATAATACAATACAACAAATTCTCACAAGTAATTAAAGTAGTTATTAAAAGTCTTATATTTGTGATTTTATCAGAGGATAATGTGAGTGAAATGAAAACTATGTGCAATAGAACAGCGGTGGAATGGTACCGAGCTCTTACTCAGCTTTTCAAGTGCAGGATTGAAGTCATTAAACAGGAATATGAAGCGTCACTTCACTCATTTGTCATTTTTAACACAGAATATTTCACTTTCACTCCAGTTTTTTGCTTTTCTTCTTGAGTGGAAACAGCACACGTTCACCCCGTTGGCCTTTTAATCCCTGTGGTGAATAAATACACGCCAGCCAGACGGATCTGGGTTTGTGGAGACACATGGAGGCGGACTGACAGTGGGTGTTGGTGGTGGTGGTGGTGGTGGTGGGGGGGGGGGGAGGTCGGGGGGGTCAGAGGTCAGGCAGAGCGAGCCCAGCTGCCGTTCAGGACCCCACCCTCCAGACCCCGTAGGAACAGCCCAGTCTGCTGCAGCATGTGGAGGAGGTGACCATCTGGATGAGGGTCTGACACATTTATCATCTAGATTTTACACAATAACAGAGGCTGAATTAATACAAGCAAAGAAAAATTAAGGAGGACTTCAATGCACTAAAGAGTGTGTGGAATCTTGAGCTTGTGCTCGGACAACAAAGTAGAAAAAGATGTGAAAATGTGAAGAAGAAATGTGGTCCAGTACACAGTTTGTTGATTTTACACCCGTATTACACTGGGTTACAAAAAAATGTTTTTTGCAAGTTGTCTAGGTTTTTTCAACTGAATTAGGACCATTTTGCACCGCTAAATCCAAAAATGACATCTGTTTTTTCTCAATCAGGTCAGGTTTTTTTGCTAATTAGATTTTGAAAAATTTGATCTTCTCACAAAATATAATAATTAATACCAAAATAAGATTGGTAAGCACACTTTATGAAACTTGTGACTTGATTCCTGTTAGGTACAATGGTGTATTCACCGCAGATGTAGCAGAATACGTCAGGCTTATTTTTGCAAGATCTTCTAGTCAAAGCCATTTCATTCACCTGTAATATTAAAAAAAAAACATCAATCATAAATTGGCAAAAGTCAAATCTTCAGAACTTGTTTATTGCAAGAAATATGAAAGAATTTTGTATCATATGATGTGAAAATGCCCATAAATGTAAGCAAAAATGTTAAAAAGCCAATATGTAGCATAGTTCAGAAAGTTGACCCGATTGAGCAAAATTAATGTGATTTTTGGATTCAGCACACCAAAATGATCCTAAATCAGCTCAAAAAACTTAAACAATAAATTTGTTGTTGACCAGTGTTATTTTTACATCCATTAACTGTGTAGTTTTGAATTTTCAAATACAGTGAAATTTACTATAGCAAATAATAAATAAACAGGGTAAATTCCGTACAACAGGTTTCACTACCGGATGTTTACATTGAAAAGAATGTGGTTGCACATTGCATAATTCTTAGGGGTAAAAAAAAATACTGGGGTAAAAATTGTACAGCGGCACGGAGCACAGGGCTTCTTATTGAAAATAGTAGGCATGTTATAGATTATACATATGCTGGGGTGCTGTAAAGGGGGGTAAACATGACATTCATGGGGTCCAGTGGATATAGGTTAGAAGTTCGAAAAATTTCATGTAAGCTCCGCAGTTAAAGAGAGCCGTAGAAGCCTGGAGTCTGAAATCAAAAGTTCAGTTTTACTTTAGTTTTCACGCCAATTCCGGTTGTTGCAGGGCTTATGAAATGCACCGCTATACCTCCAGTCCTTACACAAGGTCAATTCAACCTAAAAAGGATCAGACCAGTAAAAAACTATCATAATAACCTATAAATAAGGAAAACTGCTAATTTTTCTTTTGTTTTAGTGTAAAAAAAAAGTTACATTTCACAAAAATGTTTACATTTACAGACAAGCCTTTTACAAAAAATGTGAATGACCTGACATGGCCAAATAGATGTATGTGGAATTTTAAAAATATTCTCCCTGTCATTAAATATTTTGTGTATTTGTAGATAAACTGTGATCTGTATGTTGTAATGCACATGTACAGTATAAATGATAAACTAAGGCATAATATCGTTAAAATTGCACTTTGAATTTACAGGTTGTTCATATTTGTTTGTGTTGTGTTCAAGTACAGTTCGTAGATGTAAACATTTTCATTACAGAATTTTACTTTTTTCACTCGAAAGTTCTCATACCATTATACTGTATATTGTATAAAAAACTGAAAACCTAAAGGAAAAATCAAGCTGTTAGGCAAAAAAAAAAAGAAAAATAACTAGGAAAAATCTCATTAACATGGAAAAACAACAGTGCTGTATTGAACTCAGGACGTCAGAAAGACAAAAGCTCTGAAATGAGGAAGGAAGGATGTGAAACTGTGTCTGAGGTTCTGATAAGGCCCCAGTGAACGGAGGAGGACCGCAGGTTTCCTCTGTTCTGGACAGGAGGAGGACGACGACTTCCTCTCAGTCACATGAATGCAATGGCCTGAACATCTAAACCAGGGGTATCAGACGTACAGCCAACGGACCAACACCGGTCCATCAAAGGGAATTTATGAAATGCAAAAGTTACATGAAAACATCAACAATCATGGATGTCAAACTGATTTTAGTTCAGTCACATACAGACCAATAATAACTTAACATATTATGATAACTCAGGGGAGTCAAACTCATCTTAGTTCAGGGGCCACATTCAGCCTAATATGATCTAAAGTGGGCCGGACCAGTAAAATAATATATACACTATATTGCCAAAAGTATTTGCTCACCTGCCTTGACTTCCATATGAATTTCAGGTCCATCCCATTCCTAGTCTATGGGTTCAGTCTGACGTGGGTCCACCCTTTGCAGCTATAACAGTTTCAACTCTTCTGGGAAGGCTGTCCACAAGGTTTAGGAGTGTGTTCATGGGAATTTTGGACCATTCTTCCAGAAGCGCATCTGTGAGGTCACACACTGATGCTGGACAGAAGGCCTGGCTCTCAGTCTGCGCTCTAATTCATCCAAAGGTGTTCTATGGGGTTGAGGTCAGGACTCTGTGCAGGCCAGTCCAGTTCTTCCACACCAGACTCTGTCATCCATGTCCAAATGGACCTTGCTTTGTGCACTGGTGCACAGTCATGTTGGAAGAGGAAGGGGCCGGCTCCAAACTGTTCCCACAAAGTTGGGAGCATGGAATTGTCCAAAATGTCTTGGTCTGCTGAAGCATTCCCAGTTCCTTTCACTGGAACTAAGGGGCCAAGCCCAGCTCCTGAAAAACAACCCCACACCATAATCCCCCCTCCACCAAACTTTACACTCGGCACAATGCGGTCTGACAAGTATCATTCTCCTGGAGACCGCCAAACCCAGACCCGTCCATCAGATTGCCAGATGGAGAAGCGCAATTGGTCACTCCAGAGAAGGCGCCTCCACTGCTCTAGAGTCCAGTGGCGGCGTGCTTTACACCACTGCATCCACCGCTTTGCATTGCACTTGGTGATGTATGGCTTGGATGCAGCTGCTCGGCCATGGAAACCCATTCCATGAAGCTCTGCGCACTGTTCTGGAGCTAATCTGAAGGCCACATGGAGTTTGGAGGTCTGTACCATTGACTCTGCAGAAAGTTGGCGACCTCTTCGCACTATGCGCCTCAGCATCCGCTGACCCCGCTCCGTCAGTTTCCGTGGCCTACCACTTCGTGGCTGAGTTGCTGTCGTTCCCAAACACTTCCACTTTCTTATAATCCAGCTGACAGTCGACTGTGGAATATTTAGGAGCCAGGAAATTTCACCACTGGATTTGTTGCACAGGTGGCATCCTATCACAGTTCCACACTGGAATTCACTGAGCTCCTGAGAGCGACCCATTCTGTCACAAATGTTTGTAAAAGCAGTCTGCATGCCTAGGGGCTGGATTTTCTACACCTGTGGACATGGGAGTGACTGGAACACCTGATTCTGATTATTTGGATGGGGGAGACAATACTTTTGGTAATATAGTGTGTTTGGATGTATTTATCACTGAAATTTGTTCGACCAACAGTCTATGCATAGACTTAAAACTCTGAAGAGCCTTGGTCCTGTTCCTACAGTTGATTTTAGACGTCAGAATCATCATTATTAAATATTTATTGGTTTATTTATGTATTTTAGTTCATTTTAATACCAGAATAGTCCAGTTTTTCGATGATATTTCTCTTTCCAAACCTGAAATAAAGCCAAACGGTTGGAAATTTGCTGAAAAATGCCAGATGTTTAGAGATATTTGATGTTTTGTCAGCACTAACTGTACATTTCTGGGCCCTGAGGAGCGTATATTCTCCAGTCGAGCCATAAGCGGATATCTTTAGGTCATTATTAGCCAGACTTTGCTGACTGATACGAACTCATTGTGCTTTTTAATGAGGCAGATTACTGAACCTCCTACGGCGGCGGTCATTCCCCCCGGGGGGTACCATCAGTCGCCTAATCCTCTGATCCCAGGAGACAGTGATGATGATGATGGTGATGATGATGATGGTGGTGGGAGCTTATTGAAGGTCCCACTGCTGATAAAACCACCCACACAAAACAGATTGTCCTTGAGGCGACCCGCTAAAGCGTGCAGCTGTGGCCCGTCAGCTGATGGCTAATTGTTTTAAGAGCAGGATTAGTCTGAACAGAGGCGATGTGGAGCTTTTCAAGGGTGAATGTGTCATGTGATACCGCGGCCTGTGTTCACCCATGCACGGCTGACGCTTAAAGCCTCTGGAAACACAAATACATACATGCACTGTTTCAGATTTAAGGTCTGAAACATTCAAATATATTAGAAATTAGCTTTGTTAACCCTCAAAAACAGCTGCCAGAGACTGAACGCATCGACTGATTTAACCCATAAAGACCCAAACAACCACTGGAGACCAAAATCACCTACCAATATAAAATGTTTAACCCTTTCATGCATGAATTATGAGAACCTTAATCAAGATTTTTTTTTTCCTGAGTGTTTTTATTCCTCTTTAGGCATGAAAAAAACAATGTGATTGAATTATTATTATTTTTTTTTATGAACCTATTTTTCATGGAGTTACAAAAATTATCCACTCAGCTGGACACCATGTGTTTAATTTTTGAAGCAAAGAAACATGTATTTACTGTCATACTGTGTGAAAACTATGAAAAAAAAAAAAAAATTGTCTTAATGCCGCTAATTTGATGTTTTCTCACATTTTAACATACTATAATAGTAGTTATTACTCACTCAAATAATATGCAAAAAACAAAACACAACAACTTAAAAAAAAAAAAAAAAAAAAAAAAAAACTTGTTAATTACAGTCTAATAACAATTAGCAATGGATTTACACTAAAATATGTAGCAACAGATCAGGTTTCTCAAGAACTGCAAAGTTACAGTAATGGTATGAATGTCAGTGTATCATGGGATGGTACTTAAGTATCCACTGTGTTGGCTGATGTAAAACTACAACAACAAAATCCATGATTATACAAGAGAACAGCTGGAGAACTGTCCACTGGAGTGACCACTGTGCATGAAAGGGTTAATAACTTCTGATCCATTAATCTTATCAATACAGGTAAATAATTGGTGTAAAATACAGTTATGGGTCAAAACACGGTATTCAAAATCACTCTGACGGGACATTTTAGAGACAATTTGACAGATTAGTGTTGCTAAATGACCCACATTTTTACTTAAAAATTCATTAGGGATTATCCAAAACTAGGAGCTACTTCATAGTGAAATAAATGTTGGAATGGCAGTCAATTAAACTTCACTCTCTGATGGGACTTCACTCTCTAATGTTTTGACCATTATTCGTCTTTTCATGGTCATCAGATATGACCCATTTGGACGTTCAGAGGCTCCATAGTTACCATGGAAACATTCATCTTCAACAACATTGATTCACCAGTAAAACCCATGGAGTTGGATCAATGATAGTTGATGGACACACTGGGTTTATGTTCAGTTAATGAGAGATTTTGTTGAAAATGTCACATTTTCTTAATTTTTCCTCTGTTTCTGATACTATGACAATTAACTTTAACCCTGTAAAACCTTAACTATTAAATCATTGACAGAAAATTCCAGTTCTTTAAAACTGGAGCCTTTATTGGGCCTTCTGAACAACCAAAAAACATTTATTTCAAATATCAATTTCAATGTATGAGTTTCAATTTTGTATCATGTTTGATACATCGGGTCTCATTGCTCAAATGTTATTATTTTTGAACAAACAAAAACATAATATAACACAAACATGTCTAACAAATTGTTAATTCCTCTTCTAAATTGTCAAAGTTCTGCCTCCTTCCTCTAATAATGAATGAGCAGAGTTTTTGTGAATATCTAAATCAAATATAAGAAATTAAATATGGAAAAATGCCATGATTTACAGTGAAATATAGAGGGTAACGTTGCAATAAATCACTTAAGAAAGGTTAAAAAGAGAGAAATTCATCTGGGAACTGCCACAAAAGTAGCACTTCAGTTTAGTTTAGTTTAGTGTAGTTTAGTTTAGCGTAGTTTAGTGTAGCATAGTTTAGTTTAGTGCAGTTTAGTGTAGTGTAGTTTAGTGTAGTGTAGTGTAGTTTAGTGTAGTTTAGTTTAGTGTTATTAAGTTTTGTGTAGTTTAGCGTAGCGTAGTTTAGTTTAGCGTAGTTTAGTGTAGTGTAGTGTAGTTTAGTGCAGTTTAGTGTAGTGTAGTTTAGTGTAGTGTAGTGTAGTTTAGTGTAGTTTAGTTTAGTGTTATTAAGTTTTGTGTAGTTTAGCGTAGCGTAGTTTAGTTTAGCGTAGTTTAGTGTAGTGTAGTGTAGTTTAGTGCAGTTTAGTGTAGTGTAGTTTAGTGTAGTGTAGTTTAGTGTAGTGTAGTGTAGTTTAGTTTAGTGTTGTTAAGTTTTGTGTAGTTTAGCGTAGCGTAGTTTAGTTTAGCGTAGTGTAGTGTAGTTTAGTGTAGTTAAGTTTTGTGTAGTTTAGCGTAGCGTAGTTTAGCGTAGTTTAGTGTAGTGTAATGTAGTTTAGTGTAGTTTAATTTAGCGTAGTTTAGTGTAGTTTAGTGTAGTTTAGTGCAGTTTAGTGTAGTTTAGTTTAGTGTAGTGTAGTGTCGTTTAGTGTAGTTTAGTTTAGTGCAGTTTAGTTTAGTGCAGTTTAGTGCAGTTTAGTTTAGTGTAGTGTAGTTTAGTGTAGCTTAGTTTAGCATAGTTTAGCGTAGTTTAGTATAGTTTAGCGTAGTTTAGTTTAGTTTAATGCAGTTTAGCATAGTTTAGTTTAGTGTAGTTTAGTGTAGTTTAGCGTAGTTTAGCATAGGTTAGTTTAGTTTAGTGTAGTTTAGTTTAATGCAGTTTAGTGTAGTTTAGTGTAGTGTAGTTTAGTTTAGCGTAGTTTAGTGTAGTTTAGTGTAGTTTAGTTTAGTGCAGTTTAGTGCAGTTTAGTTTAGTGTAGCTTAGTTTAGCATAGTTTAGCGTAGCTTAGTTTAGCGTAGTTTAGTATAGCATAGTTTAGCGTAGTTTAGTTTAGCATAGTTTAGCGTAGTTTAGTGTAGTTTAATGCAGTTTAGCATAGTTTAGTTTAGTGTAGTTTAGTTTAGCGTAGTTTAGCATAGGTTAGTTTAGTGTAGTTTAGTTTAATGCAGTTTAGTGTAGTTTAGTGTAGTGTAGTGTAGCGTAGTTTAGCATTGTTTAGCTTAGCGTAGTTTAGCGTAGTTTAGTTTAGTGTAGTTTAGCTTAGCGTAGTTTAGTGTAGTTTAGTGTAGTGTAGTTTAGTGTAGTTTAGCTTAGCGTAGTTTAGTGTAGTTTAGTGTAGTGTATTTTAGTGTAGTTTAGCTTAGCGTAGTTTAGTGTAGTTTAGTGTAGTGTAGTTTAGTTGCAAACATAATACAAAACGTAGGGAAAAACGACAATAAAACAAAACAAAAATTTAAAAAAAGAACAGAAAAAAGGGTTAAAGCACAAAACACACAAACAAAGACAATAAACAAACTCCTTCATATCAGTGTTTGTTTATTATCGGACAACACGTCCACAGTGAATACTTTGTCTTCCATCCTAAATATGTGCCTTGTGGCTTCATGTAGGACGGTGTCATGTGATTGTTTAGTCGGGCGTAGACGCCGGTTGGAGGTCACGACAGGAGTGTGTGTCGGTGGGACAATAGACACAGCATAAAGGACAGATGGTGGGCTTCACTTCCAGCCCCCGGCCTGCAGCCCCGTCACAACAAAAACACAACAATAACCTGAAAAGCAACACACAAAAGCATCGCACACGCTCTGTAACAAGAGACAGGCATGTGTATTACCACACACACACACACACACACACACAGCAGATGGATGGAGGCTGGTGTTTCTTTTCTTTTTTTAATTCTGTTTTTATTGAAAGAAGTTACATTTTTGAAAACACTGAAAAATTGGACAGATACACATAAACTATATCCATCCATACAGTGGGTGTAAAAAAAAAATATATATATATTTACAGCAGCTCATTATTGTCTGGGCATACAGGCTTTCAGAGTAAAGAGTTAATATATAAATAGATAAATTAAAATGTAGAAAACACAAAAACATATTTCCTTCACTTAGAGCACAGGTGTCAAAAAAATGTTTTAAAAACTGCATCTGAAAAAACTGTTGCATCATGACGTTTCCAATATAGGCACTTATTTCATAAAAAAAACAAAAAAGCTTGTACTTTGCCGACATGTCGTGGGTCTTAGGAGGTTAAAACTGGAGAAATACCTGATTTTTACTGAATAAAGTAAAATGCAGTGGTTGATATTGTAATAAATGTTCATAAATCACTCAGGAAATGTTAAATGTGGAGAAAAATCAATTTGGACGTTGCCACAAAAATAGTTCTACATCTCACTCTTAATGCATTTTTTTTTTTTTTTATACCACCTCAGATTTATGGTTAGTTTTTTTTCCCTTTTTATTTTAATTATCTTTTTGTTTTCAGGTAGCATTATCTAATCAGCATTTTCCATCCTGTATAAAACTTCTATATATGTAAAGAAAAACAAACAAAAACACAGTCATACAGGGGAGCAATGACAGAAAAATAGCAAAAATATACACAGTAATTAACTTTTCACCCTTTTAAGACATGTCTATGTGTTTTCTTTGCAAAAAAAGTCTCAGAAAATGTCTTTTTTTTTAACAATTCTTTTGCACCTTTGTTTTCAGGAACAACTTTACCTTTAATATCTGGTGATTAATTATCAGTATTATAAATAATAAATGCTTAAAACAGTGTGTTTTAGTAAAAAAAGAAAAAAAAAACAGGCTTGACTTTTTTTTTTTTGGCATATTTATTATCAGAAACAACTGTAGATTGCAGAAATAAACTTTAAACTATTTTACATTTGCTTGAACATGCTTTTTGGTCTTGAACAAATTCATATTTTTGTTATTTCCAGGTGTTTTTAGCCTGTGTGGAAGTCTCTGAAACAGTACTTTCTACTTGTATTAGAGTCCCATATTGGTGCCTATATATTGTTGTTACATACTGTCGGAAAGCTCGGAATCTCAGCTTTCGGATGCCGTTTGAATTTTGTGAATAGCATAAACGGTTTAGGAGTGACAGTAAGTTAAATGATGTAAAGTGTAAAATGCAGCACCGGAGAAACTGCAGTTGTTAAAGGGTTAAACGTCATTTGTATTAATTTTACTTAAAGAAAAGGGGTGAATTACGTCGTCGTTGTTTCCTTTTTGACTGTCATAAAGTAAAATATTAAAACTACAGATTAATATTGATGATAAAGGCTTGAATCTGTAGTTATTTTGATGATCATCCAAAAGTTTTGAGTCATTTTTCAGGCAAAAAGGCCAAAGTTTTACTGTTTTCAGCTCCTGAAATATATGAATCATTGCAAATAAGCCTGATTAAGTCATACCATGATGAGGTAAGTGAATACTGTGGAGAAAAAAATGCATTTAGAAAGAGTGTTTTTCCAGTGTGAGTGTTTGCAGGGAGACGCCCAGCAGCCTGTGGGTTAAAACGACAGGAAGAGGATTTGTCTACTGAGCCTGAATCCAACTGCATCAAATTTGTAGTAAAAAAGCACAGACAGAGACAGGAAGTAACCCTTCACAATAAAAGGAATGTTCAAACCAGGCAGGATTAATGAAGAAAACCGAACACAATGCACATTAACACCCTGTTCTCTCAAAACAATATAAAAATTTATGAGTGTAAGAAGATTATTTCAGTCTTTATCAGTAAGTACAGAATCCACACTTGATTCTACCCATGTATGATCAGTGTACTGCTATAGGAACTGATTTTACAAGACGTTTTTTGTTTGTTTTGTGCAAAGTTCAACTGCTGCAGGAACTCAAGAGATGTGGTTTAAGCTCAGTAAAGATAAGAAACTGGACTTTGAGGTAATTATTACAAGAAAAAAAATGTAGTTTGATCTTAAAAACTGATTTCCATCCAATGTTTAACTCAAACAATTAAAAAAAACACAAAAAAAAAACCAAATAAAACCATGATGATGTCTGACCTAAAGCAAAATTAAGTGACTTTGTGTCATGTTACTCTGGAAAAAAATGACTTAAATACGATTTAATGGGGGGGGAAAAGTTGCTAAATGAATGAAAACTGGGCTCAAAGTAGTGTTTGTCAGAGGTGTTCTTTAGTTTGGGACATACAGTACTGTGCACTTTGTTGTTTTTGCAGGGTTGTAATGGGTGTGTGTTTATTTCTACCAAGAAATATGCAGATATCAGAATAAAAGTAGTGAAACTTTACCAAATCGGAGTTGCTAATAAGAAAAAATTCATTTAAATGCTGGTTGGTTGTAGTTTCACAGACACAGTTTTGGGTCAAAATGTGAAATTGTGTGAATTAGCTTAATGTGTAATAACACTTTATCATATACACTGAAAATAACAGATAACAGCACTTTGGTTATTTGTTTCCAATTAATCTTATTAAAGTATGGAAGATATAACACATTTAATCTGTGTTGTATTCATGAAGCATATTTTAGAACTATAAGGAGAAAAAACAATTAATGTAACACAATAGACAAATATCTGCTGGCTGTTTTATTGTTTCGTTTTGTTTTTGACTGATGTCGATGTCCAGTTGATACATTGGTGTATTTCTGCTGTAAATCATTCTATTTGTTTATAAATGAGATTCATTAAAGTGCAGTCGAGTTCAAAACAAACCCCTGATTCAGACGTTTGCAAATTTTGTCAAATGTTCAACTGAAAACGTGTTATAATATTATAATAAAATTCAAAGCGTTTATTTTCATATGCATAATGAGGAAACATGTTCCCGCTAAATTTTCTTTTCTTTTTTTTAATTTAACCCTTTCATGCACAGTGGTCACTACAGTGGACAGCTGTTTAAAGGGGTTCTCTTATATATTTATGGATGTTGTTGTTTTAGTTCCATATCAGCCAACACAGTGAACACTTATGTATCATCCCATACACTGTAATTCATACCATTGCTGTAAATTTGCTGTTCTAGATAAATCTGATCTGCACTAACATGTTTGACTGTAAAAAAAAAAAAAAAAAAAAAAAAAAAAATTGTTATTAAACTGTAATTAATAGTTTTGTTTTGTTCTTTTTCCATATTATCAAAATATGAGAAAACATCAAATTAGCTGCATTAAAAATGTTTTTACCTCATAGTATATCAATAAATACATGTTTCTTTGCTTCTAAAATTAAATGCAAGATGTCCAGCTGAGTTGACATTTTTGTAATTCCATGAAAAATAGTTTCATTAAAAAAATTCAATCACATTGTTTGTTTGTTTTTCATGTCTATAGAGGAATAAAATCATTCAAGAAAAAAATCTTGACTGAGGTTCTCATAATTCGTGCAAGAAAGGGTTGAATTTCATTTTTTTCAGGCTGTTCACTTTTTTTGGACAGTTTATAAAAGTAAGTATTTGCATAATTAAATTTTTTTTTTTTTTGCACTAAAAGAAAGATAAAAATTAGGAGTTGTCATTATTTATAGGTTATTATGCTATTATTTTATCGGTCCAGCCCACTTCAGATCAAATTTAGCTGAATGTGGAACTGAACTAAAATGAGTTTGACAGCCCTGGTTTAGTGTCTTTGTAGATCCGATCCATAATGCACATGTAGGAATGATAAGTTGAGGCAAAATATTGTTAAATCTGCGCTAAATTTTCTTTTTTTTTTTTTTTAATTTAAATTTCATTTTTTTCAGGCTATTCACTTTTTTTGGACAGTTTATAAAAGTAAGTATTTGCATAATTTAATTGGGTTTTTTTGTACTAAAAAAAAAAGATACAAATTAGGAGTTGTCATTACTGATAGGTTATTATGCTATTATTTTACTGGTTTGGCCCACTTCAGATCAAATTTAGCTGAATGTGGAACTGAACTAAAATAAGTTTGACAGCCCTGGTTTAGTGTCTTTGTAGATCCGATCCATAATGCACATGTAGGAATGATAAGTTGAGGCAGAATATTGTTAAATCTGCGCTGAATTTTCTTCTTTTTTTTCTAATTTAAATTTCATTTTTTTTCAGGCTATTGACTTTTTTTGGACAGTTTATAAAAGTATTTGCATAATTTAATTGTTTTTTTGTTTTTTTTTTGGTTGTTTGTTTGTTTTCACTAAAACAAAGATAAAAATTAGGAGTTGTCATCATATAAATAAGGTTATTATGCTATTATTTTATCGGTCCAGCCCACTTCAGATCAAATTTAGCTGAATGTGGAACTGAACTAAAATGAGTTTGACAGCCCTGGTTTAGTGTCTTTGTAGATCCGATCCATAATGCACATGTAGGAATGATAAGTTGAGGCAGAATATTGTTAAATCTGCACTGAATTTTCTTCTTTTTTTTCTAATTTAAATTTCATTTTTTTTCAGGCTATTTACTTTTTTTGGACAGTTTATAAAAGTATTTGCATAATTTAATTGTTTTTTTTTTTTTTTTTTTTTTGGTTGTTTGTTTGTTTTCACTAAAACAAAGATAAAAATTAGGAGTTGTCATTATATAAATAAGGTTATTATGCTATTATTTTATCGGTCCAGCCCACTTCAGATCAAATTTAGCTGAATGTGGAACTGAACTAAAATAATTTGACACCCCTGCTGTTCTAGAGGCTATTTCATTCCATAGCTGCTTTTATTTTGGAGGTCTCACCGGAAGTCCAGTGACCTCATTCCGTTGCTTTGACGTGTCTTGTCCGTCGCCCTGTGAGCAGAAAACCTTCGGCTGTTGCTTCGGTTCTTTTCGTCTCACACTCGGTTGGATTTACGAACTGAGCTCCTGTGTGTGAGTGTGTTCGGACTAAAAAACCGTCGGTACCGGAGCCGTTGCTAGCCCTCTCAGTTTCCGGTTGTAGAAGATGAACGGTAAGTCTGCCAACGGTTCCGTGGGGGGTATGGCCTGCATCGAGGGGCTCCCCCCGCTGCCCAAGAGCCTGAGCGGGCTGTTGAACTCCAGCGGCGGCTCCTGGAGGGACATGGAGCGGATGTACGTGAAGAAGACCATGATCCAGGACGACCTGAGCCGGGGCCGGAACAACAGCGACAGCCTGCTGGCCACCAAGCCGGCCAACCTGGACGCAGCCCTGGCGCTTCTGCGGAAGGAGATGGTGAGTACGGAACCAACGGACGGAACCAACGGGACTGTCCGCTGTTTGTGCCCGGAGCACAGGGTCCGAACCCCGCAGTACAGATACCACAGAGAGGGGACAGAAAGAGCAGCTGGACCCGGGACCAGAAAGACCAGCTGGACCCGGGTTCAGAAAGAGCAGCTGGACCCGGGACCAGAAAGAGCAGCTGGACCCGGGACCAGAAAGAGCAGCTGGACCCGGGTTCAGATCTCACTAGACCCGGGACCAGAAAGAGCAGCTGGACCCGGGTTCAGAAAGACCAGCTGGACCCGGGTCTAGATCCCACTGTCCTGGTTCTAGATTAGGTTTAAAAACACTGAACCAGAACCGAGGAATGGGACTAAAACACCGGGTTTATCTGGACATGAAACCACAAAGATAAAGAAAAAACAACTGATTTAAGCTCAGTTTAGTTCAGTAACTAGTGTTTAAACTGGTACAAAGCGAATAGTTTAGATTAAAAATGTCTTACTGCAGAAAATAGACATTTCAGTCACATATTCAGACTAAAAACACTTAAAACACCATATTAGTAACATACATAGAACACTGGAGTAATATAAGAAGTAAACTGGCCCTTAAAAGCATCTTAAAGCAGAAGAAATAAATTGTACATTTTATCAAAGAAAATTTTACAGAATTCGTTTTTTAATTAACCTGCATTTTACCAGGAAAAATAGTCTCTTGTGCAAAATAGAAATTTAAGACACATTCAGACTAAAAACACACAAAATATATTAATAACATACATATAACACTGCAGTAATAGTGTGTCTTAAAAGCATCTTTAAATAGAAGAATGAAATTTTTACATTTTGTCAAAGAAAATCTGACAATTCTTTTTTAATTAACCGGTATTTTACCAGGAAAGATAATCACTAGTTGAGATTAAAAATGTCTTGCTACAGAAAATAAAAATTTCAGCCTCATATAGACACTAAAAACAGATTAAAAAAAAAACAAAAAAAACACCAAACTAATAAAACACATAAGACTCCAGTAATTTAAGAAGTAAACTGGACCTTAAAAGCATCTCAAAGCAGAAGAATGAAAATTTACATTTTATCAGAGAAAAACTGACAGAATTTGCTTTTTTTTAGTTAGCCTGCATTTTACCAGGAAAAATAATCATTAGCTGAGATTAAAAATCTGTTTTTCAACAAAAGCCACATATTCACACTAAAACACATAGCACCATAATAATAACACATAACATTCCAGTAATATAAGAAGTATACAGTGGACCTTAAAAGCATCTCAAAGCATAAAATTTTACTCTTATCAAAGAAAATCTGACGATTTGTAATTATAAGGCTTTTACATGATTTGTTTATTACTGTATTTATCAACCTTTATTTAACCAGAAAAAAATGACTTGTTACGATTAAAAATCTATAGTGAGACAGAAATTAGAAATTTCAGCCATATATTAACACTAAAACTACATAAGTCATATTAATAACATACATATAACACTTCAGCAGTAATTTAAGTCAATAATGGTGTACCTTAAAAGCATCTTAAAGCAGAAGAATGAAATTTAACTTTTAACAAAGAAAGTCCCAAACATTGTGTAATTATAAGGCTTTTTCACTTTTTACAATCCTTTATTAACTTGCATAGTACCAGGAAAAATAATCATTTGTTGAGATTAAAAATCTCCTTTGCAACAGAAAATGGATATTTCAGCCACATATTCAGACTAAAAACAGATAAAACACCAAAAAAATAACATACATATAACAGTCTAGCAGCAATTTAAGAAGCATACAGTATTCCTTAAAGCACCTCAAAGTTGAAGAATAAAGAACTAAAGAATAAAATTTTAGTTGTCAAAGAAAATCCCACAGATTTCTTAATTATAAGGCTGTGACACATGATTTGTTTGTTATTGTATTTGCTAACCTTTATTTAAGCAGGAAAAATGATTAAAATTCTCTTTTGCTACAGAAAATATACAAACACATAAACCACCACCAATGATTTTTAAAAAGGTACTAGAACGTATACAACAGTTTAAAAAGCATCTGAAAGCAGAAAAATAAACCAAAGAAGAATACTATTGTACATTTTATCAAAGAAACCTCCACAGAACTCTTCATTCTAAGCCTTTGTCACATATTAGAGTTACTCCCTCAGGCGTGTGTCGATGTTAAACCTTTAAACTTCTTTATTCTTCTCAGTCTAAACTTTGACTTCAGACCAGATCAGCTGCTGTTCAATAATCTCACGTTTCCTCAGATCCAGCCGTTTGCATCAAAAAGGTCAAACCGTCCGACTGAAACTGGAACCCGTTGACATTTGGGTTTTTGTTTCACACTTTGCTAAATCCGTTTCACTTTCTCCTGACAAACACCGGACAGATGGGATTATTTACAGTCACGTGACGGTCGTCCTTGTCCGTTTAGTGTCTTTATGGAAACCGTAAACCGGCTGCGGCGGCAAACACAGCTGTGTTCAGTGGTGGAGATCGTCTGCCTGCTGTGGTTTGTTCAGAGGACAATGCATAGTGACCCTGAGCTCAGAACGCTTTGGCAGCTCCGTTGTTTGCAGAAAAACCGCCTTTCCAACCCTGTAATGATGGCATCACAGCCACTATTTACAGATGAAGACGTGTTTTCTGTCTCTGATCCGACTGAAATCTGTCAAATTTGTTCCAATATGGATCATTTCATGTCCAGAAAATCATACGCTATGTTGCCAAAAGTATTGGGACACCCCTCCAAGTAGGACTAGGGCTGGGCGACATGAAAAAAAAAAAGTATTGCGATTAGGGGTGTGTATCGGCAAGAATCTGGTGATACGATACAAATCACAATATTAGGGTCACGATACGATATATCACGATATATCATGATACTGTTAAAAAGGCAATTTTTTGTTTGTTTCTTTTTTTGAAATGATTATTTCCTGGAAGAATTGCATTACATCAGAAATATGTACAAATACTAAACACATTTTTATTTGATCAGAACAGGATCTAATGCAATATCACAAAATGTTCCTGTGTTCAAACTGAAATTCTGTTTTACAGACATTACAGTTTAAGATCCTGCTCAAATGTTCATATTCTATTAGTTCAGAACTGAAGTATGTTTTTTGTTATACATTTGAAAATAAAAATGCCTTGATCAAAAACACAAACTCTCTCTCTCTCGCCCCCTGTAGGTGGGTTTGCGTCAGCAGGACATGTCTCTGCTGTGTCAGCTCTGGTCCCTCCACGAGTCCATCCAGGAGTACAAGGGCAGCTGCCAGGACCTGAGCGCCGCCTCCAGCCTCAGCATGATGGAGAACGGCTACTTCGACGAGGACGACGAGTTCTACCCGGAGCCCGGCGTGACGCCCACCGGGGAGCAGCCGGAGGGGGGCGTCGGAGGCGGAGCCACGGCCAAGAACGGGAGCATGGGCGGTAAAGACGACAGCTGGGACTCCTTTCACGTCACCATCTGAGGTCGGGGCCGGTGTTTTGTCTACAGATGGATGTGTATTTTGGGAGGAAAAGGGGGACGTTTGCCCACAGGATCGGATCCGGTCGGTTCCAGATGGACGGTTCTGGTTCCTTTTTGACCATAATGGACTAAAAACATGAAGCTCCAGTTCAACTTCAGCTCCTCAGGTCAAACACATCCTGCTTGTGCTGCAGAAAGGCTTTTTTTTGCAGTGTGACCAGGTGCTTTATCAGCGGCTGGATGTTTTGACGGTGTGTCGCCAACACCCGGTGAAACTCAGGAGTTGAAACGGTGCATTCAAAGACTCCATGTGCTCAACATTAGGCAATATATACTTTTCTTTTTATAACCAGCTCTGCTGCTGCTTCTATATCAAGTGGTTTTGCTAGCCAGTCACATTTTTTGGCCGAACTTTTCTACATATAAATATATGAACAAAGTTTTATTATTTATTATATATTATAAATATCAAGATATTTGCTTTTCTTTTACTCTCTGAAAGTTTTGTCCTGTGACCCGGGTTCAAGGGTGCAGCAGTTACAGGGTAAGGATTCCAAAAATGGAAACTTTACAAGACAAGATGGGATTTCTGGACTCTGGAGACGGTGTGTGTGTTAAATTATCCATAGACATGAATCCAGAGGGTCTGGACGAAGAGCTGAAGTCTTCATCCCTGTTTACGGTGGAAAAATGCTTGAGTGCAGAGTGATGTCAGTGTACAAGGCGAAGGCTTCAACTTCTTTATTTTATTTTTTTTGCCTTTTTTAGTTCAAGTGGAGCAGATTTATCGCTCTGAAATGTGAAATACTCAAAATGCTGGACACGTTGAACCTCGAGGCCCTGTTTACGCAGCTACAGATGGCATGTTTTCCTGAATATTTCCAGGCCGCCGCTGCTCAGAAACGCTACGAGCAACTCTGATGTGTCAGCGTTACGCCGCCGCGGAGGGGCTCGGATTATATTCTTATAATAGAATGTGAGAAAACAGTTTGGTATACGTAGCAATTCCAGTCTATTCTAGGTCTCCTTTTGCAGTTTTGTAGCTTCAGTCCATAAACCTATCGATAATAACACTGCACTCAACAGGTCGAATAATCAGACCTGAAAACAAGACTGAAATCAGTGCAAAAAAAGATGAAAAACAGGTGGTTAATGCTTGATTTTAGATAATCCTGCTCGTTTCTGTGTATAACTTCCTAAACAAATGTTACAAACAATACACCTGTACGCATTCCAGGACAGAAAAAGGAGCAGGAAATAAAAATCTGAAATTAGCTGCCGTTTTTTTTTTTTTTTTTTTTTAAACAGATCAGTCACACATACTTAGAATCAACAAACTAAACCTAAATCTATCTCAGTAAGTTGATATTGTGCCATTATTTTTTCAATTTTCTTCTAAATATTCTTAAATTGAGTAACATATGGGCATCCTTTGTAGTCATCGGCCAAATATTTTAGTTGTTTTGCATTTTTGTTCAGTTTCATTCTATTATTTTTGTCATTTTGAGCTTCACATGACAAATAATGTCTTTAAAAATCAACCAAATCTTTGCATTTTAACACCTAATTTAGTAAAAACAGACTGTTCTCATATGCCCACCTGGTTTATAAGTCTTTTCTGTAGTTCATACGGAGGTGAAATAACCAAAATATGGTGGAATCTGTGATTATAAGTCACTTTATTCCCCCATCTCAGCTCTTGGTTGACTGCAGTGTTATTTTATTATACGATAGAAATGACAGAAACTGAAATATGTCACAAGGAAACAAGTACTAACAACCTTACATGAACTGAAAATAAGTGAAAGTATTTGTGAAGTCGGGGATTTCAGCCGTGTAGCAGCTTTGAGACCTTTGTACTCAGTGTAATCGATTACATAAACCAACCTAAGACTAAGAAACTGCTACTTATATAAACGTATTTTGCATCTAATTTTACCCATTTACTCGCTTTGAGACTCACGTCGACTGGAAAACACCAGATAATCTGCGTATTTCAGTGTAACACACACAGCTGTAGCGAATGAAAACCTGGTGGTAGGGCTGGGCGATAAGAGTTTAATAATATCAGCTTTGATTAGTATGAAAATGTCAGATTATTGGTAGTTTAAAGGTTGATTTTTGATCCTGGGTGAAAATTGAAGACGTCAGATCATTATTTGTGTTGTTGCATTAATCACAGGATAAAAACATAAAATGATAAAAGATGTAAAGACTTGAAACATATGTTTAAAAAAGAAAGCTGTAACCAGATGAAATGACAAAATGTTGCAAAAGACATTTTTTTTCCCATTTGTCTGAATGGAAAAAATATGTAAACAAGTGGTGCCAATCACAAGAAACCCCGCCCCCGCACGTATTGTAGCTTATTTTGGCATCGATCCAGCTGATGTCATCATAACAATTGCCTCTATATATGTGCCAAGTTTGAAGTAAATTGAAACTAAATTTATGTTTTTAAAGACATTTGAAATTTTGCCCATTGTAAGTAAGTGGGAGATGAAAAAATATTTTAAAAATTCATAATAAATTTGAACTTTGACTTATTTTTCCCAAAATGTAATCACATCTATTCGAGGTCACTGGCAATCTATAAACCCAATTTGGTTTGCATTCAACCAACAGTTTTGCTGCTACAGTGTTAAACAAAGAAACAAACAAACCGAACCAAAAACAATACCACTTATGCAACAAGACAAAAACCACGCAAGATTTAAACAATGTAGAAAAATATTGCAAAAAAGGAAAGATAAAAAATGTCAGGTGTAATGACAAAAATGAAATAAATTAAAAAAAAAAAAAACAATGTAAACAACGTAATAATATTTAACAATGTTACCAGATAAAAACGACAAGATACAATGTGAAAGATAAACAATGTAACAATATGAAAACAATGGGAAAAAATGTGACAATGACATGAGAAAAGCATGTCTAAAACAACGCAACAAGATGTAAACAATGTTACGACATTTTAAGAATGTTACAATGTAAGAACATGAAAACGATGTGAAAGAAAAACAAGACGCAAATGACGCAGTACGATAAAAACAATGCAATGACGAAAATGTGCGAGACAAAAATGATGCAAATGACGCAAAATACTTCTGTTAGCTACTCGTTTGCAAGGCAAATTATCGTAATCTAAAACTAACATATCAGTACGCCAGTATCGTATCCCGCTGTCGTTTTATCGCCCAGCCCTTTTATCGCATCGACCACATGGTTCTTCACATGGTCAGAGGGATTTTGATGAAACTAAATGTCGCTTTTATATATAATCGAATATTAGTGGGACTCGTCGACTTCCTGAGGCTCATCCTGAATCTGTAACAGTTTCCAGTGAGACTAAAAACTAAGATTGTAACAAAAAGTCATGATTTGCCTTCTTTAAACGTCTGTGAACAGAATAGACAAAAAAAAAAGTCAAGTGAAATAATGCTACACTCCGGCAATGACATGTCTTTGCGAAGATGTTTGGATGTTCAGTTATTCTTATTCTCTCCGATGTGTAAATGGTCTTCCTTTCTATCTAAACTGAGTCTGTAGCATGTGACGTTTGTACATGAACGTTATTCCTCCGTCACTTTGTCATATTGTCTGTATTCACTCTAGTGTGTGGACCACAAACCAAAGAAAGAACACTCACAAAATGAAATGTATTTGGTTTAACGCACTGAACAAAACAGTGCTTTATTGTCCTTAAAATCTAAAAACGGTGCATAATATCTGATGAGGAATGTCTTTACCAGCTGATGAATTTAGCTAGGCAGTAGAGGTCAACATATCTGCTCTGTCTGTTGCATAAATGACAGTTTTTGCTTCTAAATGGTCAGTAAAAGTGTCAGTGTGTTCCCAAAACCGTCACTGAGAAGCTAAAGTTATCGCAATGAAATCCGATCTGTTCTGTTCTAACTAAAACAGGGGCCTCCCCGATGTACTACGATGGTATTCATTTATTCTCTAATACTTGGGTTGAATGTTTGTTCTCTCTTTTACGATGTTGTCTGTACGTAAAACCTGCACCTGAACATTACATATGTTTTATGAAAAGTCGAGATCTGATGCCGAAAGCACACGAGTAATGCGATATAAAACATGTCTACGGAAGCTGAGAACGGATAAAAATCGCGTATTTCTTCACTGTCATTATCTCAAGAACACGATTTAATCACATCAGTATAACAAACTACGGACAGATGCATGCCGGTGTCAACTATGGGTCAAGGTTTCGGGTCGGTAATAAACCTAGCCAGGTTTTCACTAAGGAGAGCAGCGCCGTTCCAAGTCGGATGTATGCCGTCTCTTCTAAAAAAAACAGGTTTTCCCCAAAATGTCCGCCAAGTGTCCACAAAACCGTATGTCATTTGCAGGACACCACCTAGACAGCCAGCAATTGAGTGAAGGTGTGCAGCTAAACATGACATCACTGGTCAGATTAGGTAGAGGACCAGAGGAAACTACAGAGTCTGACATACTTTTGGCGTAGGTGCACACCGACTCAGTATTAATTTTAGTGACCTCCGATTGTCGTAATCAGGAGTCATCACCACTGACATGAATTACAATCTTACGCAGGGGTGTGTATTGGCAAGAATCTGGCGATACGATACAAATCACAATACTCGGATCATGATATGATATATCACGATATATCAAGATACTGTTAAAGCGATTTTGTTTCTTTTTTTTTTAAGATTATTTCCTGGAAGAATTGAATTACACCAGAAATATGTACAAATACTAAACACATTTATATTTGATCAGAGCAGGATCTAATGCTATCACAAAATGTTTCAAATCTAATCTAATCTGTCTCTCAGACAGTAATATAACAGTGTTAAATAATAATAAATATAAACAAGAAAACCAAAAAACTAAAATGAACTTCCGCCATATCTGCATTTGAATAAATACCTAAAAATATCGATACAGTACTTTTTAATATTGATACAGTATCGTGAAATGAAATATCGCAATATATCGCAGAACCGATATTTTATAACACCCCTAATCTTATGGTATTTAGGTTTATCCTTAGCCAGCAGTTTTAAATATGATTGTATGTCGCCCCCTCTGGCCCCAGAATGCCTTTGACCAGTCGCTGGTGTGTCGCTGAGTGGGGAAAACTGATTTGAAACATGAAGTGGTCAGTGTACTTGAGGCTTTCACCTGCCACTACGCTTCCTCTGAACACTCACCCACTGTTCCTGTTCTCCCGGCTGCTCGGGAGTCGCTGGGGGACGGCTGTCGCAGCTATGTTTCGTTCATGGAGCGGACCTGAGCTTCCAATTGGCTAAGCCTCGCTTCCATGGCTGCAAATATACTGCATTTGTTACATGTACCATTGTCACTAAAGGAAGCGGGTGAAAAACTAAGCATCTGACACACCAAGCAAGACAGAGAGGGAGAACAGGAAGGAGAAAGAGAAGCCACATTAGCCGCTAAGCTACAGTAGATTAGCTATCGGGACTAAACGAATCGAAAGAGCCTTCGCTATCTAATTAAATAACTGGCAACTTTCTAACACACGGGCAATCTAGAATGTCACCAGGTATTGTGGATGCTTACTTTTACTCTTACTTTTACTGTTATTATATCATTATTTAACCATATTATACTATGTGAACTTTGGACACACTTTTACTATGTATAAAGTTCATACAAGCCGTTAGAAACAATCTTAGGGTGTCAAGGCCTCACACAGAGACAGTGGCGCCAGCTGAGCCATGGACTTATCTACCATTTACGTAAACACATACGTGTAACAATGACGACGGTATCAGCGGCACTTCTACTAAAACTATGAAGTTGCCACAGCAAACACTCAACAGGAAATGATGTAAGACGCTTACCGCAGTACATCGGACGTAGCAGGACGCTAGATGTCGCTAAACACCACACACAGAACCTTTAAAATAAAGCATCCGTTCTCAGCTTCTGTACGTCCAACGGGTCTTTCTGCAGATGTCTTTCAGTGCCTTGGCAGAGCTTCGGTCCAGACCTGATGCTTACTGTTTAAGATAAGAACTGACCTTAAAATGTTTCGAATCGGACATGCACTTAAAGCTGCTGCGAGTACAGTTCCACACTTTAGCGACTTCCTCCATCTTTTGGTAACAGCTGGATGTTTTGGTAACTTTTACTAGTCGACATATCCAAGAGGAGCTCATTAAGAAGCTGTGGCGTCATGTGAAAACTAATCGTCCTCAGTCTTGTGTCAACTTTCGTTGCTTTTGTGCATCTGCATTCTGATGCTTTTCCTATAAATCTGAGCATAAATGTACTTTAGAACAGAGGTGTCGAAGGTATTTTAGTTCAGGGGTCATGTGATCTGATGGGGGCCAGACCAGTAAAATAACCCCACAATAATCTATAAATAATAATCCAAATTTTTTCTTAGTGTGAAAACAGAAAAATTACTTAGGGAAATGTGAATAACCCAAACAACTTGAAATTTAAGAAAACTAAGTGCAGTTTACTAATATAAGTTAATATCCTCCTGAGAGCCAGCCATGCATTTTTGTCCTCTGTAGGGGACAAGAGTTCCACAGCTTTACTTAAAAAATGCTGTCCATTGCAAAGGATATTCCATGAAAATATAAATAAAATATAATTTTAAAAATGCATCCTAAAAAAGCTGTTGTATTGTGCAATTTCTATTCAAGACAATTGTTTAACATAAAAAACTAAAATTTTCACTTTCCTTGGTCTGAGGAGGATATCACAATTTTTTCCTTTGTTTTCGTGCAAAAAAAAAAAAAAAGTGCGATTTCAACAATATTATGCTGCAGGGCATTATTAAAATTTCACTTGTTTTTCTTGAGCTGAATAATCTAAAACCATGAACCTGAAATTTCTTAAAGATAGTTTGTAAATGGAAACAATTTCATGTAATTGTACTTTTTTTACACTAAAAAAAAAATTGTGTAGGCGTCATCATTTATAGGTTATTATGCCGTTATTTTACTGGTCCCATCCACTTTTCCATCATATCGCTCTTGGGTGGAAACCTAATAAGCCTATTTGTGGTCATAAAATGATTCTATTGGTCAGTCTTCACATTGGCCTGATCATTTTAGAAATATTTAACCAATGAAAAGTGTTGAAAACAGTTTGTGACTACATCTTTTAACTCCATTCATTTATTTAGAATATACATCGTTTTTTACAGTTTCCTGAAAAATATGCGTTTTGGACATAAGAGGTTTCCACCCAACAGTGACCATGTTGACCTGTAGGTGACCCCTTGATTGTTAATATCTTCAGTGTAATTTGTTAATTTTGCAAATTCACCCCGCTGGCCGGATTGGACCCTTTGGCGGGCCGGTTTTGGCCCACGGGCCGTATGTTTGTAGCCTGTCCAGCTATCCAGTTTTCTCAGTGTATTCAGTACTGGAAAAACAGTCTGGAATTGTGAAATATGCACCATCTATTCTATACTGACCAATCACAAGTCTGGGGGCGGGTGTTTTGCAACGCGTCGCACGCACAGACGTCTTTTTGTCGTGACTCAAAGTAAGTTCTAAGTTCACAAATCTTTTTACAACTGTTGTCGGTTGTTTACTTGATTCAGAGATAACGAATGAATACCAGATTACACCCTGTATTCTGAAGTTCCTCTGACAAAAGAGTCACGTCCGTTTAATCTGTGATTGGTTTAGTCAGCGCCTGTTAGTCCCGCCTTCATATTTGGATTCAAGCCCCGCGATTCCAGATGGATTTCTCATTGAGAAACACATATGGCTGGCCAGGCTAATATGTTTGACACCTGTGTTGTAGAGCGGGGGTGTCAAACTCATTTTAGTTCACTTCCACATTCAGCCCCATTTGAGCTCAAGTGGGCCGGACCAGTGAAATACTAACAGTGAAAAAAGTAAAATTCTATTATGATCAGGTTTACATCGACAAAGTTTCCTTAAAAATCTGAACAACATGACCAACTTGAATTGTCTTAAGAAAAACAAGTGCAATTTTAACAATATTCTGCCTCGTTTTATCAGTTTATCATTTACACATGTGCATTACAGTCGCAGAAAACATTTAGTAACAGGCAGAATATTGGTCAAATTGCTTTTACTTTTCTTAAGACATTTCCGTTTGTTCATATTTGATCAGGTTATTCACATTTTTTGTAAAAGTATAGTTTGGTAATGTAAATATTTTCATGTAATTTTACTTTTTTAAAACAAAAAAACAAAGAATTTGGGGTTGTCATTATTTATAGGTTCTTATGATAATATTTTACTGGTTCTGACCCACTTGAAATCTAATTGGACTGTATGTGGAACCTGAATTAAAAAGATGTTGACACCACTGATTGTTAATATCTTCAGTGTAATTTTTGCATTTCACAAATTCATCCCAGGGGCCGGATTGGGCCCTTTGGCGGGCCGGATTTGGCCCCCGGGCCGCACGTTTGACACCAGCGCTGTAGAATAAGTCGAGTGTAGCAGCTTTAACTTCGGAACAGCCTTAAAAATCGGATCGTTAATCGTCCTCGTTGCGCACTCCCAACATTTTCTTGTTGCACTCGTTCGTGGCTGTGGGTTAAAACTACAACTACCTGATCCCGTCGGAGCTGCTTTTACAGCAACTAAATCCAGCACAAAAAGAGAAAGAAAGGAGCTTTTCGGAAAACACCAGCAAATCGTTCCTAATACCGTGTCGTTCTGGCACGTTTTCCTACGTCTAATAAATCCCCTTTTGTCACGTGGATGTTGGATGTTTAAAGTGGTGATGCCTTCTCAGGGTAAATCTGTGGCAAAGTGTTATTGTGTTGTGGGGAAAAAAAAAAAAGATATAAAGCTTAAAAAAAAAAAAGAAAGCATTTGTCGGTGGTGTAATCAGTTGCATGAATAACTGGACAAATGTAAATAACGCCACTTTTCCCCCGTGGATTTAGGGTTTTATTCAAATAAATGCACACAGGGTGACAGCGAGACTCCACGATAGACCAGAATGCAATGCAGCCTCAAAGACTGGACGTGTTCACCTTAAATGAAGAGTCTTGTACAATCAAGAGTAAAGAAACAATAGCAACAGTGTGAACGTGGGTGCTGGAAAATACAGGCCTATAACAGTCAAAACGGAATTACAGAGCGTCAGAGGGGTGATTTATCCTGGGTCGAGCTGCAAATCAGACGTTTTCGTCGCTTAAAAAAATAAAATTTAACTTGAGTTGATTCTTCTCATCAGCTAAAGAAAATATAGCATTTTATTCATATTTAAAAACATCAATCCAGATTATAATCCATATTTGTAGTCTGTATCCGGTTTGATCCGTCGGTATAAACCAATAAAATGTCTTATTTATTCTGTGTCATTCATCGTACGCTTCATTAAATCTGTGATGGAAAAAGGTTGGATCCTGTTTTGTGTTGCTTTGACGGTAATTAACGTGTGAAGGTTGTGTCAGTATCATCCATCTGCTCTTGTTCTTTAATCCGTGAATGACCATACTACTGTTCATAGTTACTATTATTATGAATTTAATAAAGTGATTCCATACTTTTAAGGCTTTGAGTGACTTTTTGGAGTGCATCATCTGTATTTTAGAGCAGGGGTGTCAAACTCATTTTGGTTCAGGGACCACATTCAACTAAATTTGATCTGAAGTGGGCCAGACCAGTAAAATTTATATATCATGTTATTATATGTCAACTCCAAACTTTTCTCTATGTTTTAGAGTGAAAAAAGTAAATTTACATTATGAAAAGGTTCACATCTACAAACTATCCTTTCAAAAGATGTGAATTACATGAACACACTGAAAAAATAAGAGTAATTTTCAGAATATTCTGCCTCAGTTTATCATTTACATATGTACATTATAACGTTCAGATCACAGTGGATCTACAAACACACAAAACATTTGGTAACAGGCAGAATCTTGTTAAAATTGTACGTACTTCTCTTAAGACATTTCAGGTTGTTCATATTTTTTCACATTTTTTGCGAAATTAATCTTCGTTTTAGTGTAAATACATGAAAATATTTACATTTACAAAGAGAAAAATTTGGAGTTGTCATTATTTCTATGTTATTATGATAGTATTTGACTGGTCCTGACCACTTGAGATTAAATTAGTCTGAATGTTGAACCTGAACTAAAAGGATTGTTAATATTTTAGTGTAATTTTTGCATTTCACAAATTCAAATTCATCCCAAGGGCCAGATCGGACCCTTCGGTGGGCCAGATTTGGCCCCTGGGCCGCATGTTTGACACCTGTGGCCTAGTATGATATAGCATAGAATTTATTTGTCATTTGACGGCACAGTACAATGTACAGTACAGCAAACAAAACTGAATATATAGTAGGCTAGACCAGCAAAATAATAGGATAAGAATTTATAAACTAGAAGCACTCTGAGAGCGCAGACCTATGCCAAGGCTGATCAGTGGCCCCCCCATGGGCCCCCCCACTCCAAGGAGGTTATGTTTTTGCCAGGGTTTGTTTGTCTGTTTGTCTGTCCGTTAGTGTGCAACATAACTCAAAAAGTTATGGACAGATTTTGATGAAATTTTGTGGTCTGCGCCCCCCCACCCCCGTGGGCCCCCCCACCCCCGATCACCACCAAAATTTAATCATTTCTTCCTTATCCCATTTCCAACAAACCCTGAAAATTTCATCCAAATCCGTCCATAACTTTTTGAGTTATGTTGCACACTAACGGACAGACAAACAAACAAACAGACAAACAAACAAACAAACCCTGGCAAAAACATAACCTCCTTGGCGGAGGTAATAATATCAACTCCAAAGTTTTCTCTGTTTTTGAGTGAAAAAAGTAAAATTCTTAATGAAAATGTTTACATCTACGAACTGTACTTGAACATAACAAAAATATATGAACAACCTGAAAATTCTGAAGAAAAATAAGTGCAATTTTAACAATATAAACTTACAGATCACAGTGGATCTGCAAATGCACAAAACATTTAATAACAGACAGAATATTGGTACAATTCCACATCTTTTAAGACATTTCAGGCTGTTCTTATTTGTTCAGGTTATTCACATTTTTTGTAAAAGGCTAGTCTGTAAATGGAAACATTTGTTTACATTGAAACAAAGAGAAAAAAAAAAACCTTTTCATTATTTATAGTTTATTGTGATAGTATTTTACTGGTCTGACCCACTTCAGATTGAATTGACCTAAAATTATTTTACCATCCTTGACTGTTCATATCTTCAGTGTAATTTTTGCAGTTCATAAATTTATCCCATGGGCCAAATTGGATCTTTTGGCGGGCCAGTTTTGGCCCCCGGGCCGCATGTTTGACACCTGTGTTTTAGAGTAAGATATAAAAAAAAACAAAAAAACAAAAAAAACAAAACAGTAACAGAACAGTTAATAAAACTCATCAAAACCATGTGAAATGTACAGGTCAGACATCAGTTATAATGAAAAAAATAGGACCAAATGGCCCTGTATCTTACCGGCCAAATTAAAAGCTTTGGGAAATGTATCCAGATGCCATTTATTCTCACCCAGTTCTGTGTATTTATTCTATTACAGAAATAGTCCATGTTTTGCTCATATTCCAATCAGATCTGTAAAAAATTCAAATTCCAACTTGATATCATTGATACGGATTTATTGGATCAATCCACTTCCTATCTGGTATAACGGGAAAATTATTCAAAGTCACACCAAATCCAGAATCAGATCCAGATCCAAATAATTTGAATCCCTTGTGTTGCCATCATCATACAGAAGCTGTATACCAAGTTTGAAGTCAATCAGAACTGGAGTTTCAGAGAAAAAGACGATTGAAATTCTTTCCCCATAAGAGCCCATGTTAAATTTTCCGTAAGTTCCCGGATCCAGAAGAAGATCCTGATCAGCATGTGGACATTATGTTTTGGTCATCTCCCCACCAGGGCTGGACTGTAGAAATTTACACTGGATATCATTTATATTTACTGAGTTATTGCATCCATCCGCTTCCTATCTCTTATAATGGGGAAATTTTTCAAAGTTACACCAAATCCAGAATCAGATCCAGATCCAAATAATTTCACTAACTTTTGTTGACATCATCATAAAGAAGCTGTATACCAAGTTTGAAGTCGATCGGAATTGTAGTTTCGGAGAAGAAGACAATTGAAATTTTGTAACAGACGGCGACAATAGCTAACAGTCTGTCAGCCGCTAAGCTAAAAACTAAGTAAAAGACAAATACATGAAGTATAATGTAAGAGATAAGGCCATCAGACAGTTGATCAGTGGAAAAAGGCAGTCGTGTTTGTGTATCTTGGTATTTATTCCAAGAATGAGCAAAAGTTGATTTGCATGTGTTACAACGAATGGTATGAACTTCTACTAGAGTGTATCTTCAGACATATTTATTGAATATAATGTGAATTACTGGTACAGACTGACTATACACTACAGATACTTTTGCATCCATCACATCTCATGTTTTCTTTTCTTAACCCATAAAGACCCAGAGCTAATTTTGTAGCAGTTCCCAAATTAATGTTCATTATTTTTGATCTTTAAGTGAGTTCTTTTTTTTGCTCCTGATATTATCCTCTGTATTTGGCATTTTTCTTTGAAAATCAGGTATTTTCCTATATTTGATTCACTGATTATGTAGATGTTCATTAAAGCTCAGATTAAAGTTGAGGGTTATTATATTAACCCTTTCATGCATAGTGGTCACTACAGTGGACAGTTATTCTACATCTGTTCTCTAATATATTCATGGATTTTGTTGTTTTCGTTCCATATCAGCCAACACAGTGGACGCTTATGCACCATCCCATAATACACTGACATTCATTCAATTACTTTAACTTTGCATTACTTGATAAACCTGATCTGCACCGACATGTTTGAGTGTAAATCAATTGCTAATAAAAAATTGGGAATATGATAAAATATGAGAAAACATCAGATTAGCTGCATTAAAAATGTTTTGATTTTATAGTTTTCACACAGTATATCACTTTCTGATATTGCATTCCTTCCTTCAAAAATTAAACACATGGTGTCCAGCGGAGTGGACATTTTTGGAACTCCACAAAAAATTATGAAGGTAGATTTGTTTCTTTATTGCTTTAACCAAAAAAAATATTTTTATTAAATTTTTTTTTTCTTCAATAAAAAAAAAAAAAAAATCACTTCAAAGAAAAAAGGTGTTCAAATGCAATTTTTTGGGTCATAATTTTTTTTTTTCCATTCAAACACTTTTTTTTAAATTGATTTTTTTTTTTAGTTAAAGCAATAAAGAAACAAATCTACCTTCATAAAAAACAGGTTTATTTAAAAAATTCAATTGCACTGTTTTTTCATGCCTAAATAGGAATAAAAACACTCAGGGAAAAAAAATCGCGACTAAGGTTCTCACAGTTCGTGCATGAAAGGGTTAAAAACTGAATAAAGTGACTTTTTCAGTCAAATCTCATTAACTGAACATAAACCCAGTGTGTCCATCCACTGTCATTGATCCAACTCTGTGGATTTTACTGGTGAATCAATGTTGTAGAAGATGACTGTTTCCATGGTAACTACGGAGCCTCTGAACATCCAAATGGGTCATATCTGATGACCATGAAAAGATGAAGAACTGTATTTTACACCAATTATTTACATGTATTGACAGGATTAGTGGATCAACAGTTATTTTACTTTTTCTATCAGTGTCTAATTTTGGTCACCAGGGGATGTTTGGGTCCTCATGGGTTAAACCACTTCAGCTCTGCTCAAAACCAGAAGTTGAATCATTTTCAGGATTCTAATCCTTTGAATGTCAGTTGGAATACATCATGATGCTTAGTTTATTATTAAAAGAACCATAAAATGTTTAATCCTAACATTCCTGACATTTGTAATAAGTGTAATAAGGAAATAGGCACTTTGGACCTGTGAGAAACTTCAGAATTTTTGGAAAGAGACTCTTAATATAATTTATAGATTTACAGAATGTGTTATTCCTGTGGATCCAAAATGTTGTATTTTGCACATCTTCCCTGAGCAGTTTCAAGTAATTGGAGGAAAAAGGAAACTTAACTTTTTGTTTATTACAAGCCAAACGAGTCATTTCTTTGAAATGGAAAGATATTCAAGGACCCACAACGAACCAGTGGATTAAAGAAATGTCTTCTAACCTGGCAATGGAAAAGCTGACGTACCAGGCTAAAGGAAAGATCAAAGACTTTTAGAAGATTTGGACACCTTTTTTGCAATTTTTAAAGGACCTGTCTGTATAGTCAATTAAGTTGTGTCTGTCAAGTATGTTTTGTTGCACTGAGAGTGGATGCTATTGTGTGGGTGGGGGTGGTAGGGATTGTTTTGGTGTGTTATGTTTTGTTTTGTTTTTTATGTTTTTTTTTTTGCTTGTTCTTATAAAGCAGTGAAAATGGATAATAAATATATTTATGGAAAAAAAAAAGAACCATAAAATGTGAAATATTTTCTATATAATGGACGTGTCAAAGATCAGCAGTAACATTCTTTCACTGCAGGAGATGAAAAAAGCAGAAAAAGCTATGATTTTCTAGTGTTTTTTTATTTTGTGCATGTACATTTTGGACTTGAGGGTCCCACAGGTAATAAATTAGAGGGATGCATAAGGGTTAAAGCTGTAGAAGAAGTTTGTTTTATTAGGATCCCCATTAGTACATGCATACATTTACAGAAACAGAACATTCTCCTACATACAGAAGAAGATCAAATGGGCAGAACACTATTTATACATGTTTCTACTTACTCTTGAACAAAAATCATTCAATTCCTTTTAAGATCCCAAATTTGTACTCTGTAGTTTTCATAAAAACAGCAAAAAAAAAAAAAAAAAAAAAAAGGTGCATTTACTGCTCTATATTTGGTATTTTGATGTTATACATTGGATTTATTGGCACCGGTTTCTCTAAAACCTGGAGTCTAGACATAATGTCTTTTTTGGCTTTAATAGTAGTATTTTTGATACTGTGACATTAATTGCTTTAAATGTGACTAAATATTAAAACCATGCTAAAATCCCAGCTCATCCTCCATAAACAGACTCCACTCTTCTTCCTCCTTCCCTCGCTGCCCTACTTTTCTCCTTCCCGAATGCATCTGACCTGCATTTCAATGCACCGATCTGCATTTTGGTCTGGATTTGCTGGCGTTCTGCTTTAATTGCCGATCGCTGCGGCAGGATGAGGCGCTGCAGATGAATTACTGATGATGATAATAGCGTTTACATTTTCATATGCAGAGAATTCACAACAGTTCCCACTGAGGCTGGAGAACTGGGTCAGGCTTCACATGTTGGCTTTCAACACGAGCTGCATGTTTTTGTCTCATGTCGATCAGCATCAACATTTCACAGTGGAGTGTGTAAAAGACACTTTACTCCTAATACTGCAGACAGAACAGCTGCACACTTCACTTATAATTGAAAATATTCCATCAATAAACCACAATTAATTAGGTTGAAAGCACTTCGTATAGAGTGGCAAGAAAAATACGAGCCCTTTGAAATTTTCTAATTTTGAAAAGGTTTTAAAATGTGATCTGAATCGACACTAAAGGCCAAAACTTGCACTAGCCGGTAATATTCCTCATGGCTTGTTATATTATTTGAATGTACCCAGAGTTTGGACTGAACTGGGGAAGTCAGCCTTCAGTTTCACTGCCCCCCCCCCCCACCTGGAACACCCTTCAGCTGGAGCTGAAAATACCTGAACTCATGTCACTAGAATCTATTGAACAGTGCCTGTTTTTAAAATGCTGTTGACCTCAATTACACTGCACTTTAAAACTAACTTTTTACTAAATTGTTTTAATTTGTTATTACCCGTCGTAAATCTGTGTTCCCTCATGGTGTGTGCTGCTGACCTCTTGGTCTGGTCAACCTTGTAAAACAAGATCTAAAATAGGACTTTCTGGTTAAATAAAGGCTGATTAACTTTAAAAAAAAAAAAACACACAACTGAAAGGGGGTTGGGGGTCAACACTGGTCTTTTCTTTTAAGGGCACAAATACATGGAGCTCACACCCAGACTGAACAGTGAGTTTCAAACACCTATCTCCACCCCATCAGGAAAATCACCTTCAGCTGAGGTGGACCCACAGGTGGATCTGATCAACACCTGAACAGAACCTGAAGGCAAGATCTGTCTGGAACACCTCCCTCCAAAAAAAACCCCAAAAGGTTTGTTGAATAAACCCCACAGTCAGCGCTGGGTCATAATGAGAACAGAAAAATTCCCCTAATTTTTCATAAAACTTTTTTTATATATAAACACAAAAATAGTGTCTAGCACCGAACAAACACAAAAAGACGACTCATTTAAAGTCACATGACCTCTGCTGCGTTCCTCTTCTGAATGTGTGTTTACTTAAAAAGATTAAGACACATTCTTCTGCTGCTCTGCGATAACCTGTTCACAGGACATGCTTCTGCCCGTCATAGACTTTGTCCTCATCCTCTGCAGACTGACCCACCTCTGGGGTGTCCACTCAGGGGTTTCCAGACAGACTCAGCATCCGTCAACATTAACATGCTCACTTTCACCTCCAGCTGAAACTGTTTTATGAGAGTTTGTCAGTTTTACTCAATGTCTCAGACAAAATCAAAGTATCATGAACACCATCAACATGTACTGCATGTGCAAAGTTACATGATGCAAACACACCAGGAGACTTATGCTGCGTTCCAGGCACCCAGTAACTCATGTTTTTCCAACCTTCTACTGGTGAAAATGCACTGGAATGTTCAGTCAAACCTGTGACCTCCCACCTGTGAACTTGTACTAGATCCATGTTCTCCCAGTTCAGAGCTCTGACGTCACATAGGAATGGCAGCCCCCATGGATGCAGTGTTTATACAAATTGTTTATTAAAACGAGGTATTGCTTTGATATTATTTATCTGCAAATGTTCTGTATAATCAGCAGCTGCTCTAGCGTTAGCTAGTTTTCAGTCCAATGAGTGCAAGAAGAAATTAATACCAGATACGGATCCAAATATACAAATAACATAACGTAAAAGGTAGAACAGCTTCTCTTGCCTAATGCGTCATTTTTTCCTCCTGTGTTTACCTCAGATAAGCAAAGAACAAACACCTGGGATAGAAATGATTGTAAATGAGCCTAACGTGCGGTCCACCATGATGGTCTGTTTACATCTAGCTACCGTGCGCTCAGGCAGTTTGGCATGACTTGTGGGGATGGGAATCGAGAACTGGTTCTTTTTTGAGAACTGGTTCCCAGTAGCTCGTTTCCTTGGAATCGTTTGCCTGCCTCCTTAACGATTCTGCTTATCGATTCCACCTTCATTGTGCATGCGCGATGACGTCACATGTACGCTGCATTGTTTTGGTCAGAACGTAGCCAACATGGCGTTGAGACAGAAACGGTCTAAACAGACGACACCAGGTCCAGTTGAACACTGTCAAAGCTTCCATGTCTTCAAAAGGGTGGAATCCCTCCAATGTCCTCAACATTTGTCCACAGCATGTGAGTCATTTACAGGAATGTCACGTATTGATTCGCTACTTAGTGGCGCTTGTGAATGTAGCAGCAGAGTGAACGCCGGGCCGGTTCCGGTTCCGGTGTGGGAAACAAACGTCGTACCCAAACACAAGTTTCTGAAGGTAAGAAGGGAAAGGAAATGAGCTGCACAACAACGGGAGACAAGCCGAGCCGAGTCGAACCGGTTCCACGAAGTAGAAATGTGGCAATAGAGGAATTAGTAAAGAGTCTGTAGTTTCACTTTCACAGTACGCCCCCCCCCCCCCCCCCCCCCCAATTGGCCCGGCATCTGTTGTTATTTGTACATACTGTATGTTATATTTTCTGTGCAGATGGAAATATAACAGACAGTTAATGCAAACACACCCGTTTGTACTCTTTTATTCCCTCACCCAATGAGAATCGATAAGAGAATTGATAAAGAATCGGATCAATAAGCAAAATCGATAATGGAATTGGAATCGTTAAATTCTTAACGATTCCCATTCCTAGTGACTTGCCTGGAACGTTACAAAGTCGTGAGTCGTGGTTTGAAGTTGTGACTTATGCGCTCAAAAACCGGCCTGGAACGCAGCATTATTCCCCAAATCATCAGCTTCCTGAGTTCTAGACACTTTAATAACTAATGGGTTTGATCCGTGACTTTCACCAGTCTAGTCCTTTCCTCAGATGAACGTGACTCCTCCCACAGGTAGTCCATCTCAGTTACTTCCACTGGACCAGTGTCTACACTGGATTCCAAAATCATGTCAAAACACTGGTTCTTTAAACCACTTCATCCCCACTCCACACATCAGAGCGCCGTTTTCTTTTTCCAGTTCAGGGCCACACATCCCATAGTCAGACTGGCTGAGGCTGCAGTGTCTGGTACTAGTGTGACCCACCGCTGGCTAACTCCGTCTCCAGACAGACACATGACCTTTCAGTGTAAAAGGTTTAAACTCATCTGGCACTTCCTGTCTTCCACATTCACTGTCTGGGACCAAGAGCTCAATCTGAGGCCCACCGAGTAAAACTAGCGCCTCTGGTTTCACTTAATACTGGACATTCACAAACAATATGACCTTTAGTGCCAAAAGTGAGTCTGGTTTCCCCTTCTCTTGGTTGAGGACGACTCAAATGTAGATGGATCTGGGCTTTTATTGTATCATGTCTAAGGTTAGTGCTTGGTGACTTTGGAACGAAGAGCTTGTAAGTGAATATAAACTTGGGACGGCAGCTTTTTCTAAAGTTAAATCATAGTTTTCGTTCAGGTCGGTAGCCACTCTTTCATGAACACAACGCTTGAACCGTTCCAACAAGGTCATCTTTTTCCAGTTAGATTTTTTGCAAGAACACTAAAAAAAACACAACAAAAAAAACTGTCTTCTCTGGCATTCTTGGTAGTTTTTCCAGGTTCAACTGGACTAGTTTTACTGTCATGAAAATGTTTTGTCTCATCCAAGAGTAATACCTGGTGGGGGACGTGGACTTCTAAACCTGTAGGGGGTGTGGTCTGTGGAGGCCGTTTCTTCATCTGTTAAAGACCTTGAGCAACGTGATATCATGAAATCGTGTAAATATACTCGCCACTTTTAACTGGCCTGTTATTTGTACACATTATAAGCTCTCTGCATGCATGTTCATGCCATGTCAAATACCGCGTACTGACAGTTAGGGCTTAGGGTTATGTGAACCGGAGAGCTTGGCATAAATTGACATGTGATCACATGGCATTGAATAACATGCAAAAGGACGAAATTGTGTACGTATAGCACACCAAATGCCATAAGAAGTGGCGTGACACAATGCGATTTCATGAGATCAGTCTTGACCTCGAGTATTGGGGTCGTAGAAGGGGTGGGCCTGGGTTTCACAATCATTAGTGGGTTTTGTGTGAAAGTTTGAAGGTTGTTGAGGAGGGGGTGGGGCTGATGGCTCTCAGGTTAGTCCAGGTGTGGAAGGTTTGTTGGAAACTGGGGAGAAATTTGAAAGAAACAGTTTGTTTTCTGACAAATTCTACTTGAGTCTGAGCCTCATTCTTTCTGAACTGCTGCCTGTACGCCTCTGGCACCAGTTCATATGAATAAAGAATGGCCTCTTTCACAATTTATAGTCAGAACTCTGAGGAACAGACTTAGGCTATGTTCAAACTGGAGGCAAATGTGGCCCAAATCCAGTTTTTTTTGCCCATATGTGACCTGTATCCAATCTGTTAAAGACACTTTGAACAGCATAAATCCAACCCAGGCCACTTTCAGATGTGGTCCTAAATCCGATACGTATAGGATATTTTGCAATGTGACTTCAGTCTGAACAGCCAGGTCGCATTTATCCGACCTTTACATCATTCAAATGTGACAAACATCACAATTCTGCGTCCCAGGAGGGTTACTTCCGTAAACGCAGTGTGTGTCTGCGTTATCACGTATTACATCAGGACCTCTTTTGCGCATGTGGGTCACTTCAGGGTTGCATTCAGTTCGCACTCAAAACTGATAGAAATCGCATTTAATGTTTAATATGAATAAACACAAAAAAATCTGATTTCACAAAAAAAAAATCCAAATTGTGCGTTAAGACCTCCTGTCTGAACGTAGCCTAAGTGAAGGTTTGGGGAAGAACTAAAGGAAACCAACAAAAACACTAAACAGATATGGGCCAAAAACGGGTTCTAAAAGGTAGTTTTCGTAGAAATAGTCTCCAGAATGAAAGGGCCAATGAATGAAACATCACTGGAGAATAAACATCTTCTTGGGAGTTCACGGGTTGTACGGATCTTATCTCATTTTTAAGTCTGCCATGGAGGTGATGTTTTCATTGGGGTTTGTCTGTTAGTAAGACAACTCAAAAAGTTCTGGACAGACTTTGATGAAATTTTCAGGAAATGTTGATACTGGCACAAGGAACAAATGATTAAATTTTAGTGGTGATCATTGGGGGAGGGGGGGGGCAGGTTTGTTTGTTTGTCTTTTAGCAAGATAATTACCTCCGCCAAGGAGGTCATGTTTTTGCCGGTGTCTGTCCGTCCATCCATCCAACCATGTGCAAGATAACTCAAAAAGTTATGGACGAATTTGGATGAAAATTTGTAGAAATATTGATACTGGCACAAGGAACAAATGATTACATTTTGGTGGTGATGGGGGGGGGGGGGGCACTGATCTTCTTTGGCAGAGGTCTGTGCTCTCCGAGTGCTTTTCTAGTTCAAAAAGTTACAGACAGATTTGGATGAAATTTTCAGGAAATGTTAATACTGGCACAAGGAACAAATGATTAAACTTGGGTCTTTGGTAGTGATGGGGGGGGGGGGGCTGATCTTCTTTGGCAGAGGTCTGTGCTCTCTGAGTGCTTTTCTAGTTCTAGTTTATTCATTGTTCTTTCAGATCCTGCACACCTTTTATGAACTGGATGTGCATGTCATCACCTCTTTTCATAAACGTTCACCACCCACTAAACCTATCAGTACGGACAAAAAATAAAGTCACTGAACAAACAAAACCAAAAACTCAAAGGGACTCAAATGCTTCGGGGGTCAGGAGTGGACAACATAAATCAAATGCAATAACAGTCATTTCTTTTCAGGGTAATAATTAGGAGCTCAAAAAGGGGATGTGGACTCTTCAGAGACCAAAACCAAACTGAACCCTCAGTTCCGACCTCCTTTTATCCCCGCCCACTTGTGACAATCACCTGCATCTGAGGTGGACCCACAGGTGCGTCCCATCAGCCCCTAAACCAGCGGAACCTGAGGCCTGGCTGGGTCTGGAACAGGCTCCATGCGGTTTGTGTAGCCGTGTTGCATCATTTTCAGCCTGTGTTGTGAGTCCGTGGCCTGGTCTCGTGCTGCTGTCGGAGCGTCTGTCAGGAGATTAGAGCAGATTAACATAATCTTGACTGGGAGAGTAAATCCAAGGTGCGCATCACTCTCTCCACATGGATGCTCAGAACATCAGCTGGAGCCTCGTCTGTCACAACCACACATAAATAAAAAACAACAACCGGAATTCTCCTGAATCCAACTGATAGATTTAGATCCTTCTGTGGGTGTTTGTGTTGTGACAGACCTGTTTCTGCTCTGGTCTGGTCTGGTCTGGTCTGATCCATTATGGACCATAATCACTGCTTTGTGTGGAATGAACCTCCTTGTAATTAAAGTGGTTACACTCCAACAATTATGTGGCCTCGCGACGCTCTGTCTCTGTTTTTATGACAGCGTTGCATCAACAATGGTGAAATAATTAAAAAAAAAAAAAAAAAAAAATCAGTAAAGACAGTAAACGGTAAAAATAGTACGTTTTCTTTCAGTTTCTTTCCTTTCTATTCCACTACATTCAAGAGACAAAAACTATACTTTTCACTGCGTTAAATTCATTCCAAGTAACTGTAGTTGGTAGTTCCTCAACAAATCAAATACAGTATTAGCATGTATTATTGATTAAATAACTAACTAACTAACTAAATAAATAAATAAATAAAAATTTAAAAAGCATGTATTATTGATTTAAAATAAATAAATAAATAAATAAAATTTAAAAAGCATGTATTATTCATTTAAAATAAATAAATGAATAAAAATTAAAAAGCATGTATTATTGATTTTAAATAAATAAATAAATAAAAATTTAAAAAGCATGTATTATTGATTTAAAATAAATAAATAAATATTTAAAAACCATGTATTATTGATTTAAAATAAATAAATAAATAAAAAATTTTAAAAAAGCATGTATAATTGATTTAAAATAAATAAATAAATAAATTTAAAAAATGAATAAATAAAAATTTTAAAAAGCATTTATTATTGATTTAAAATAAATAAATAAATAAATAAATAAAAAATTTAAAAAAGCGTGTATAATTGATTTAAAATAAATAAATACATTTAAAAAAATAAAAAAGCATGTATTATTGATTTAAAATAAATAAATAAATAAATAAATACATTTAAAAAAAATAAAAAAGCATGTATTATTGATTAAACATAGATTCATCAACTGAACAGTATGTAGAATAATTAAAATGAAGCCCCTTGTAAGAGCTGGAAAATTAATGATGAATACATTAATGAATTTCCCTCTGGATTAATAAAGTATCTATCTATGTATCTATGTATCTATGTATCTATGTATCTATCTATCTATCTATCTATCTATCTATCTATCTATCTATCTATCTATCTATCTATCTATCTATCTATCTATCTATCTATCTGTTGCATCAATAATTATAATCCAGTCATTAATCTGAAATAATTTTGCATTTTTACTTTTATTTCACTAATTATTTGATCCTTACACTAAACTTTTACACTTTCACTTGTACTTTTAGCATTTTTACACTTTGATACTGCTGTTTTTACACCAATAAAAGCTCTAAGTACAAGAAAAACCTAATTTTTACCTCCATATGTACTGAAATAATAAATATAATTCAGCTCATTACGTGTTTTACTGTTGTTTAAGGTTTTATCAATGAATAAACTAATGTGAAAATGCGTGAACAGTGACCTGTAGTATATAATACTTCTATCAGTCATTTAGAAAATCACATATAAACCCCTTAAAGTGTGTTTTAGTACTTCTGAAAAAGTCGACTGCAGATTCCTTTAGGTTTTCTCTCAGAGTTTTACCGATGGCACCGGTGTAACTTGTCGTCGGTGTTCGTTTCCTGTTGTTTCCACACTGGTTCAGCTCTGCTAAATGTCTGTGAGGTGACTGTTGTTCCAGTAATCTGATTAGACTCAGATTAAACCTCTGCATGTTGCACTAACTGACCAACAGTCCACATTTAGAAACAACCTCCTGGTCCTTTATTAAGTTAAAACTGGCATGAAAAGCATCCAAAATCATTTAAATCTTTCAGTCACAAAGGGTTTAAAAAGGTGGATTGGTAGAAACATCCACTACCTTCTAAATCTAAGCTGGTGAAAATCATGTATTTTCCTGTATTTAATTCACTGATCATGTAGATGTTCATAAAAGCTCAGAGTAAATTCAAAGGTTATTTAACCCTTTCATGCACAAATTATTAGAACCTTAATCAAAAATTTTTCCTGAGAGTTTTTATTCCTCTTTAGGCATGAAAAAAACAATGCGATTGAAAAATTTCTTCTGAAAAATAATAAATAAATATAATAATAATAATAATAATAATAATAATAATAATAATAATAATAATAATAATAATTTTTTAAAAATTCAAAAATACATAAAAAATAATAATGAAAAAAAATTCTTATGAACCTATTTTTCATTAAGTTGCAAAAATATCCACTCAGCTGGACACCACATGTTTAATTTTTGATGCACAGAAACATGAATTTACTGATAAATTGTGTGAAAACTATGGGGAGGGTTTGTGATTCTGGGCGTTTATGCTCAGGAGAGATCTACATAATGTTACCAATTCATGTCAGAAAAGATATGTAGTGTCTTCAAACTTTCATAAAAATATGTGTAAAAAAAAAAAAAAAAAAAAAGAACAACAAAATCCATGAATATACAAGAGAACAGCTGTAGAATAGCTGTCCACTGTAGTGACCAGTGTGCATGAAAGGGTTAATCAAATATTAGAAAACTGTAGAAAATGTGACTTTTTCAGCAAAATATATGATTATCTGACCATAAAAACAAGTGTCTACAACCACTGGTGACCACGAAAAGATGGAAAACTGCATTTTACACCAATTATTTACATGTATTAGAGCAGGGCTGTCAAACTCATTTTGGTTCAGTTCCATATTTCGCCCAATTTGATCTCAAGCGGGCCAGACCAGTAAAATAATGACTTAATAACCTATAAATAATGACAAATCCAAGTTTTTCTTTTTGTTTTAGTACAAAAAAACCCCAATTAAATAATGAAAATATTTACATTTTACAAAAAAAGATGTGAATAACCTGAAAAAACAGAAATTTCATTTGAAAAAATAGTGCAATTTTAACAAAATTATGCCTCGACTTATTACACTGGTCAACAACAAATGTATTGTTTCAGTTTTTTGAGCTGATTTAGGATCATTTTGGTGTGCTGAATCCAAAAATCACATTCATTTTGCTCAATCAGGTCAACTTTCTGAACTATGCTACATATTGGCTTTTTAACATTTTTGCTTACATTTATGGGCATTTTCACATCATATGATACAAAATTCTTTCATATTTCTTGCAATAAACGAGTTCTGAAGATTTTACTTTTGCCAATTTATGATGAATGTTTTTTTTAATATTACAGGTGAATGAAATGGCTTCGACTAGAAGATCTTGCAAAAATAAGCCTGACGTATTCTGCTACATCTGCGCTGAATACACCATTGTACCTAACAGGAATCAAGTCACAAGTTTCATAAAGTGTGCTTACCAATCTTATTTTGGTATTAATTATTATATTTTGTGAGAAGATCAAATTTTTCAAAATCAAATTAGCAAAAAAACCTGACCTGATTGAGAAAAACAGATGTCATTTTTGGATTTAGCGGTGCAAAATGGTCCTAATTCAGTTGAAAAAACCTAGACAACTTGCAAAAAACATTTTTTTGTAAGCCAGTGTTATTTATACATGTACATTACACACAATGTTCCATAAACATTTGGTAACAGGCAGAATATTGTTAACATTTTGGAGTTTGGAACTAAAATTTGAACAATTTCTACAACATTCCATCTCTTATTATGAACACAACCTCAGATCACAGTGGATCCATAAATGCACAAAACATTTAGTAACAGGCAGAATAGTGTTAAAATTGCACATTTCAGGTTGTTCATCTTTGTTTTTATTTATGTATTTATTTGCATTTTATTGTGAAAGAATAGTTTTATAAATGTAATTATTTTCAGTGTAATGTTTTTTTTTTTTTTCACTTCAATTTTTTCCACATAATTTTTCACAAACAAAATTTGTCGTTGTCCTTAATTACAGGTTATTGTGTTGTAATTTTTACTGGAGATCACATTGGTCTGTATGTGGAACCTGAACCAAAATGATTTGGACAGCCTGGACTGTTCAGGTTCATTTTTGGACTTTCATCCAGCGGGCTGGAACGGAACCTTCGGCAGGCCGGTTTTAGCTCCCAGGCCGCATGTTTGACACCTGTGGGTTAGAAGATCATTGGATGAACAGTAGAGGCTTTGGTCTTTGAGGGTTATCATCATCACAGTCTACTGTCATATCCTGGACGAGCCCCCAAAATATTACGTTTCCTGTAAACTAAAGCTGTTTTCAGACCGGCCAGCCCAGTGTCGGAGCCGGTTCCTGCAGCAGCTACACTGGGAACTGAAATCCTCGTTTGCGAACAACCCATCTTCATACCATTATGCGAGCCCATGACACTTCATTGACTGAGGGCGTTGCGTTACCACCAAAAAAAAAAGAGCGAATGTGTTCACGGCAAAGAAAACAACAACAGTGCTATGGATCACATCGACTACCTGCGAGCATTCGCATTCTTAATACAGATCATTATGGGGGTCGCCACTGGTTTTGGGGGGCTGGGGTTTATACTTTGTGTGTCACAAAATCTTATATCATAAAATGTGACTTTCTTTCTTTGTCTTTTCTATTGTATTTCTGAGATGCACAATGAAAATAAATAAAAAATTGATTTAAAAAAAACACATTATTATTTATCTGCACTAAACCATGCTACAACATCAGATTCAGATTCAAGTTTATTTGTCATTTCAGCATATAAAAATATACACAGAAACAAAATATTGTACTCAGGTCCCCGACTGTCAGCAGCATTTAGTAAAAATAGTATAAGTTACTGATAAAATAATAAAAATAATAAAATACTGATATAAAAAAATAACAATAACAATAACACCCCCCCCTAAAAATTACTTAGAAATAACTAAGAAGAAAGTATTATTTATAAAGTGCACAGCAGTAAAGTGCTAATTTAAAAGTGCATTCTGGGCTCAAAGTTCAGCAGGAGCTCATCATTCTAACTGCCTCTGGATAAAAACTGTTTTGGAGTCTGGTGGTCCGGGCTTGGATGTGCTGTAGTCTCCTGCCTGATGGGAAAAGGGTAAAAAATCCATGTGTAGGGTGGGTGGTATCATCCATGATGCTTTGGGCTTTTGTCCTGCACCTGCTGGTGTACAGGTCTTGGATGCAGGGCAGACATCGGCGGTGGAGAAGAAGGCAGTGACGCCAAATCCAGAGATGGAACCTCAGCAGGTGAACACAGATCAACCTGGGGACGTCCACTCATGTCGTCACGGTTTGCTTTGAAAAAATACTTTTGCGTGGTGCCTGTCAGGAACCAAATTTTTGGTTCCTGAATGCTCTGGTTTTTGGTGTGAACGCGTCGGCCGGTTTGAGATGAGGTGCAGGAACCAGCTCCAGCACGGTTCTGTCGATCTGAAAACAGCTTAAAGTTACGTATGAGTTTCGTCACCAATTTTTCATCAAATCTATAAAACCCGAGTCATAGCCTAAGTATCATGAATCCGTTTGTCTTTCCGTGAGTACGCACCTGAATCACTTCCCTCACAGTGAACAACTTCAGAGTGTACTCCACCTGAGGACGTCTGTTTTTTTTAGGCCTGGGCAAGTTAACATGTTATTACCGCGTTAACACATTCATTAAATAACGCCGACAATTTTTTTTATCTCTCATTAATGCCGTTCTGCCTTTCAAGCAAGTCTTAGTTCATTTATACATACGGACTCTTATTTTGAAACTCATTTTTTTATTTTGGCGCTCCACACGCACTAGAACCAAATGCCTGAGAGGAGAAAAGTGAGCGAACTTTCCGAGTAATGCTGAATCAAACTGTGTTTAACTCCGGCAGTTCAACGCCTGTATGTACCAATCATTCTGTTGTTTGCTAAATAATTTCACATGCAAACGTGCCGTTAGAAACATGTTTATGACATTATTTTGGATGTGTTTATTACAATGTGTTATTAACATGTTTAAGCTAATTCGTTTATGCTAGCAGTCGCAGATGGGTTGCTAATTCTTTATGCAGGCTCATGTTAAGTTTATGTAAATTCATTGGTTGTGTTTAGGTCTAATATGCCAGCCTTTGAACTAACCTTTACTTATTTACAATGCGATTAGCTCGATGCTAACTTGAATGGGAAAATCCATAGACACGCTAACAATTAGCATTTATAGATTAATTTAAAATTTACATCTTTTTATCCAGCAACAAAGGTTCACATCAAAGATATTTGATACTATTCGTTCTGACAACTGAACATAAAATACTCACAGGCAAACGTTTTTGGGGCCATACAAACAGAGTGAAAGAAACGTGTCTGTTAGTTCCTTCTTATGTCCGAACTGACAACGGGAACACCGAAAGGACAAAACATACATTAGTGACACTTATTCTGACCACTTCAGGACCCCCTTTGCTGGCTTTTAACAACTGAACATCACATATTATTGGGCTTATTAGTATTAGTACTGATTAGTGGGTTTAAGACTCCTGTCAATCACTCACAAGCAGAAATAAACTGGTGGGGACATAAACATGGAGAAAAGTAGCGGTCTGTTCCATGGACATTTTCATTTGAAATGTCTTCAGATGGTGTGGCGGGTGGGGCACAGGAGTTTGGAAGCACTGACATGTGGAATTATTTTTATCACCGGAGTACTTCCAGTCTGAAATATCACTAAAAGGCAATACACGCTGTTGATGCCAGCAACCCCAATATAACTATGCGATTAATCACGATTAATCGCAGAAATCCACACGATTAATTGCGATTAAAAATTTTAATCGCTGCCCAGCACTAGTTTTTTTTTTTTACATTGTTTTCATTAACGATAACCTTGATATGTTATTTATTATTTTTTAACACTGTTTTGTTAAATAATAGTTATTTTCATGGGCCATGTGTTTGACATAGATGGCTACTGTCTGCAGGTTCAGTGGGGTATTAAAAAGTCTTAAAAGCCTTGAATTTACAAATCTGCATTTCATACCTTAAAAAAGTCTTCGGAAGGTTTGAAATTTGATATTGTAGGTCAGGGGTGTCACACTCAGATCCTTGAGGGTCAGTATCCTGCATGTTTTAGATGGTTCTGTCTTCCATCACACCTGGAAGCCATTACATCGTTATCAGGCTTCTGCAGAGCTGGATGATCTTTAATTGAACCAGGTGTGGCTGGAAGAGGGAAACATCTGAAACATGCAGGATAGCGGCCCTGGAGGACTGGAGTTTGACACCTGTGTTGTAGGTCTGAAGTTATGTCGCCACAACCTTCTGAGACCCAGAGAAGTGAAAGTTTTGGCTTTTTTCCATTAACCCTTTCATGCACAGTGGTCCCTCCAGTGGACAGTTCTTCTCCAGCTGTTCTCTTGTATATTCATGGATTTTATTGTTTTAGTTCCATATCAGCCAACACAGTGGACACTTCTGCACCATCCCATACACTGACATTCAGACCATTAGTGGAACTGTGCTGTTCTTGATAAACCTGATCTTCAATAACATGTTTGAGTGTTGAAGGGGTGGGATTAAATAAATTAGACTTCCTCCACTCCTTTTAGAATGTGCAAATGAGGTCAAGTATATGTATAAGTTTGGTTTTTGTTTTTTTGTTTTCTTCCATGACCTCTTACTACCTGTTTTTTTTCCTAAGGACTAAGTAAGATTACTTTGTCTTGTTGCATATTCAAAATAAACTAAAAATAAATAAATAAATAGCTTGTTATTGTTACTAAACTGCAATTAACTGTTTTTTTTGTGTTTTTTTTAACAAAAAAGTTTTTTTTTTTTTTTTTGCATATTATTTCCATGCAGTGAGTAATGACTAGTATTAGAGTATGTTAAAATGTGAGAAAACAGCAGATTAGCAGCATTAAAAAGGTTTTTATTTCATAGTTTTCACCTGATATATCAGTAAATCCATGTTTCTTTGCTTCCAGAATTTAACGCATGGTGTCCAGCTGACATTTGTTTTAACTCCATGAAAAATAGGTTCATAAGAACATTTTCAGTCACATTGTTTTTTTCAGGCCTGAAGAGGAATAAAAACACTCAGGAAATAAATGTTGATTAAGGTTCTCATAATTCATGCATGAAAGGGTTAATGTTCTGAGATGTGCAATGGAAACGGGCTCATTGCAGCCGCTGATGTTGTTAAAATGTTCGTCTTTGTTCCCAAAATGTGTTTGTTGTTCTAAAAACATCGTAGCTTTATTGTCATAGTTGTAAGATAATTGCACATTTCCTATTTTTATTTGGAAAAATATTATCTCAGGGAGCAGTCTTGTTGAGTATATTTGTATTATTCAAGTAAAAATCTTAAAAAAGTTATTTTTGATTTGTACAACAAATTATTCAAGAAAAAGCAAAACGTATTATTATAATATTGATGTTTCTTTCAATAAAAGTTATAATTGCACCACTGGTACAGGGGGGCCCGGAGATTTTTCATCCTCCAAAGGGGGGGGGGGGGGGGGGGGGGGGGGGGCACAGAAAAAAGACTGAGAACCACTGCCTTCTATAAACATGTCTGCTTATGTAAGTCTGAGCGGCGTTTAGGCATGAGGCGTGTTCTGCTGGAATTCCTTTTGACGTTTTTGTCTTGAGACGTCCACCTCGGCGGTGATCCACCCAGGGCGAGGACGTCCAACAACACATTCCACATCCCTGTGTCGTCACCTCAGCTGTTCAGGCCTGTGAAAACACGCAGCCACGTGCACACACAACACACAAACACACAAAACACACAAACACACAAACATGCATTTACTTACATCAGCCACACAAAATGAGTCCAGATTCCCTCCTTACCTTTAAATATCACCGTGAACAAAGTCAGTTTAGTGTGAGTTTGAAGCGGGACCTGTCTCTTAGTCACTTGTGGAAACTCGCTTTACAAGTTTGATTCAAGTATTTAACCCTTTCATGCACAGTGGTCCCTCCAGTGGACAGTTCTTCTCCAGCTGTTCTCTTGTATATTCATGGGTTTGGTTGTTCTTTTTGTTTTGTTTTTTTTTGTTTTTTTACACATCTTTAATAAAGTTTTGAGACACTACATATCTTTTCTGACATGAATTGGTAACATTATGTAGATCTCTCCTGAGCATAAAACCCCAGAATCACAAGCCCTCCCCATAGTTGTCACACAATTTATCAGTAAATAAATAAATAAAACTAATAAATGTTTCTGAGTGTCAGAAATTAAACGTGTGGTGTCCAGCTGAGTGGATATTTTTGCAACTTTGTGAAAAATAGGGTCATAAGAATTTCTTTTTAATTATTATTATTATTATTATTTTTTAATTATTATTATTATTTTATTTATTTTTTAAAATGTATTTTTTTTTTTATTTTATTTGTATGAGAAATTTTTCAATCACATTGCTTTTTTTTTTTTTTCATGCCTAAAGAGGAATAAAAACACTCAGGTAAAAATTTGATTAAGGTTCTCATAATTCGTGCATGAAAGGGTTAAAGGCTAGTTTGTCGATGGAAATGTTTTCTTGATGTAATTTTACTTTTTTTACTCTAAAACATAGTAAAAAGTTTGGAGTTGACTTTTTTTTTTTTTTAAATATATATCATGATGTTATTAATTTACTGGTTTTATTGTGTTAAATGTGGCCCCTGAACTAAAGGGAGTTTGACACTCCTGATAAAGAATTATGGATGTTTTTACCTGATGGAATATTGAGTTTTAGCTCATTTAATTTCTTCCATTTTATTTTATTTTATTTTATTTTATTATTTCTTTGCATGGATGTGTTATTTAGAGGTCACATTGGAGTAAAATTAGATATTTTTCAACAAAAAAAAAAAAGATTTTGAATTCAGTTTGGATCCAAATAGACGCCTGTATTTTTATGACCCTATCTGAGAATGAAAAGTTCAGAATTTTAGAGCAAATAATACATAAACCAACTATAATCTAGTGGTTTTGTTGGCTGTGATCCCCTACACACTGATTTAGCATTAATTTGGTTCAGGTGGTGTCCAATGTGTCATCAGTACAGCACCCCCCCACCCCTCACAATGGTACAGCCCAGAGTCCAATGACGATGGTAAACATAAATAGGTGCTTCTATGAAACTGGGTTTATTTTGGTACCTGATACTTTTCCAGCTTTTTAGACCCAATAATTAAAGAGACGTTTATCCTGCATGTTTTAGATGTTTCCCTCTTCCGTCACACCTGGTTCATTTAATGATCCGCTCATCGTCATGTTCTGCAGAAACCTGAGAACGATGTGATGGTTTCCAGGTGTGATGGAAGAGGGAAACATCTAGAACAGGGGCGTCAAACTCAGATCCTCGAGGGCCGGTATCCTGCATGTTTTAGATGTTTCCCTCTTCCAACACACCTGATTCAAATGATAAGCCTATCGTCAAGTTCTGCAGAAGCCTGATAACGACCGTCAGGTGTGCTGGAAGAGGGAAACAACTAAAACATGCAGGATACCGGCCCTCGAGGATCTGAGTTTGACACCCCTGATCTAGAACATGCAGGATACCAGCCCTTTGAATACCCCTGTTTTACAACGACAGGATATTTAATGTTCAAACTGATCAGCTTTATTGTTTGTTGCACATATTCGCTCATTTTGAACTGGAATGGGGGTTGTACAATCATTCTGGACCAGGTTTAGAACATGTTTACATCATATTTTAGATCAGTACCACAGCATTAACTAGAAAAGCACTCTGAGAGCGCAGACCTCCGCCAAGGCAGATCAGTGCCCCCCCCCCCCCCGATCACCACCAAAATTTAATCATTTGTTCCTTGTGCCAGTATCAATATTTCCTGAAATTTTCATCCAAATCTGTCCATAATTTTTGGAAAGATCCGGATCAGTCTTTGCCATTTGACAGAACACCCCATTGTAAATCCCTGAGTCAAATTGCACGAGATTTGCACAATTCCCCCATATTGTGATTTCCACCATAAATATTAGTCCCATATTTATTTTACCTATATTTTAACATTCCTTGACCATGAAAACATACCATCAGCAACTGGATTCATAATTATATCCTTATTAGTTCAGTAGTTATTCACGAAAATCACATTTCTCGTAATGGCGGTTTTCTTCTGGATCTAGCTCCTTAAGTATTAAAGCTACATGAAATCCGGTGGCATACTCCCGATGCGGAACTGACTGAGCTACACGATGGCGCTTGTCAGAAATTTCTACCTTTAATATTAAAGGCACAGTAGGCCAAAAAGTAAGGGCACCCCCATTTTTTATATAAATTGAGATAAAATCCGCCTTCTGGATCAGATCCGGATCAGCCTTTGAAATGTGATAGAGGACCCCATTGTCAATTCCTGAGTTAAATTTCATGAGTTTTGGTCAATAATTAAGCGAGATATTGGGAAACGAAAATTTTGGCCCCATTTACCACAATGTTAACGAAAATTTCAAAGTGATCCAGAATCCAGGATTTCTTCCGGATCACCCCCAAAAGTTAATCATTTCTTCCTTATCCCATTTCCAACAAACCCTGAAAATTTCATCCAAATCTGTCCCTAACTTTTTGAGTTATGTTGCACACTAACGGACAGACAAACAAACAAACCCTGGCAAAAACATAACCTCCTTGGCGGAGGTAATAAGTTAGCCAGGTGGTGCCTGTCGTGGTCTTTAACCCTTTCATGCACGATGGTCACTACAGTGGACAGCTGTTCTCTTGTATATTCATTATTCATGGATTTTGTTGTTTTAGTTCCATATCAGTGAACACAGTGGACGCTTATGTATCATCCCATGAACTGCAATTCATACCATTACTGTAACTTTGCTGTTCTAGATAAACCTGATCTGCAGTAACATGTTTGAGAGTAAAAACAACTGCTAATTGTTATTAGACTGTAATTAACAGTTTTTTTTTTTGTTTGTTTGTTTTTTTGCATATTATCTCCATGCAGGTATGTTAAAATGTGAGAAAACATCAGATTAGCAGCATTAAAAATGTTTTTATTTCATAGTTTTCACACAGTATATCAGTAAATACATGTTTCTTTGGTTCTAAAACTAAATACATGGTGTCCAGGTGAGAGGACATTTTTGTAACTCCATAAAAATGGGCTAACAAAAATCAACAGAATTATTATTTTTATGTCTAAAGAGGGATAAAAATACTCAGGAAAAAAATTAAGGTTCTCATAATTCACGCATGAAAGGGTAAAATCTGCAAAAAAAAAAAAAAAAAAAAAAGATTCTGGTCTATTATTATTATTATTATTATTATTATTATTATTATTATTATTATTATTATTATGAAGGATTCCCAATGTTTAGTTCTGGTCCATCAGTGCCCTCTGGTGGCAGAGTAGGAACACTACACCAGGGTCCAATAAGTCCACATTGAAGAGCATCAAATGTTTTTATACAAAGGTCTTGTTTTTCTGTATCTTTATTTTTTATTGTTATACAAATGTATTTTCTTATGTACATATTGTTTACATACAGATTTTTTTGGGCTAAATCTGGGACCTTGAAGAGCGAAATATCTAAAACATGCAGGATACCGGCCATCGAGGACCAGATTTGGACACCCCTGCACTACAATGACAGGATATTTAATGTTCAAACTGATCAACTTTATTTTTTGTTGTAAATATTTGCTTATTTTGAACTGGAATGGGGGTTGTACAATCATTCTGGACCAGGTTTAGAACACGTTTACATTATATTTTAGATCAGTACACCAGCATTAATAAGTGCTCCTTAGCTGCTTATTAAGTTTCTTAGTTGGTACCTGTAGTGGTCTTTAAATCTGCATAAAAATAACTCTGGTCTATTATAATTATTATTATTATTATGGATTCCCACTCTTTAGTTATGGTTGATCAGTGCCCTCTGGTGGCAGAGTAGGAACACTACACCAGGGTCCAATAAGTCCACAGTGAAGTGCATTAAGGGTTTTTATACATCTTTTTTTTTTTTTTTTTTTTTTTTTTTATTGTTATACAAAAGTCTTTTTTTTTATGTACATATTGTTTATATATAGATTTTATTAGGCTAAATCTGGGACCTCCACTACCAAATTTATGTATTTTATTTATTTTATTGGTTTCTTTAATAGGGACCATGCACTTCTATGAACCTTGCTGTATAAAAAACACACCTATGAAAATATACGAGAATTAGTAAAAATAACTACTTTTCATCTGCAGTCCTGAGGCAGGTGACAGAAACAAGACATAAAACAGCCAGCATTAGTACATCACTTACTCACTATAAACCAGGGCTGTCAAACTCATTTTAGTTCAGTTCCACATTCAGCTAAATTTGGTCTGAAGAGGGCCGAAGCAGTGAAATAATAACATAATAATATATAAATAATGTCAACACCAAACTTTTCTCTATGTTTAAGAGCGAAAAAAGTAAATTTACATCAGGAAAGGGTTTATATCTACAAACTATCCTTTCAAAAGATCACAATCATTGGGTTAAAATTTGAAATATTGAGAATGAATGAAAAAACAGTTTACACATAATAATTCATACATTTTACAGGTTCTTTATACTGGAATATTTATAAATCTATTCTGTAAACGGACATAAAACATTAATGTACTGCTCCAAAAAATTAAAGGAACACGTTTTAATCAGAGTAAAACATTGAATCAGTTAAAGTTCTGGGGTATTGAGCTGGTCAGTGAAGTAGCAGAAGGGGGGGGGGGGGGGGGGTGTATTTAAATTTAAATGATATAAATGCCTTGTTCTCAGTATATTTACTCTTTTTCTTTCCTGCACTTTATTTTTTTATTGCTCCATGGTGGGATAAATAAAGACAATCTTATCTTATTTAATCTCATTTTATCTAATTTAATCGTACTTTATTTAATCTTATCTTAATTATTTCCAAAGTGTTTTTATTACATATCAAGTCACAGAAAAAATGTAATACAGTCATTGTTCTTTTTCTTGTTTTTAAACCCAAACCCACGAACATTCCCACCCTGTTGCACCCAAAAAAAACCAAACAAAAAAAAAAGGGATAACTGACAATAAAATAATAAATAAATAAGAAATACAGATATTAGTCACAGACTTAATAAGACTATTGTGGAATAAGTGAGGGATCTACCTTTTTTATGTGATTCAGAACAGGTTGCCAGGTACTGAAAAACTTAGTGGCACATCCTCTTATAGAATATCTGATTTTTTCCATTGTTAAATGATGTAAAAGATCTAGAAACCAAGATTTGAATGTTGGAGGGTGTTTATTTTTCATCTTATTTAATCGTATTTTGGTTTATCTTATTTCATCTAATTTTATCTAATCAGATTTTATGTTATTTAATCTTATTTTATTTAATCTGATTTTATCTTATTTTATTTAATCTGATTTTATTTAATCTCATTCTTATTTTATCTTATTTTACCAGAAATACAAGGTGTGAATTTTATTGAACCCACTGTCATTTATTTATTACAGACCTAATCTGCACCAGTGTTATTCATAACACTTTACCACCACCGCTCTAATTGCATTCAATAGTAAATACACACATTAAGTCAAATGCATACACACACATACACATCAGTATCAAACACATCCAGACCCACCCCCCCGTAGATGTGACATCTGGATGAGGTGCAGGTCATTAATTAAAAAAAAAAAAAAACATCTACAACCTCTGTCATTTGATAGTTCACATAGGTTTTATTGGTGTTTTCACAAAATGACAGTGTTTCCATGTTCAGAACGTCCAAATAAGACAAATCTGATGCCGCTGAAAAGCTGAGAAACTGCATTTTACCGGAATTATTGAACTGTATTGATAGGATTAGTAGTTTAGAAGTTATCAAACATTTTAAATCAGTAAACGAAGAATATTTTTAGTGTAATTTTTGCATTTTCCAGATTCTTCCCATGGGCCGGATCGGACCCTTTTGGCGGCCCAGTTTTAGCCCACGGACCGTATGTTTGTCACCCCTGGTTTAAAGTATAAAACACATCATATTAGAGGATTATGGCACAAGATGAAATATGCATCTACATGTCGATCATTTGTTTTGCTGCTGCAGTGCATTGTGGGTACAGGATGGTCCGGTGTGTCCTCTGTTAAAGGACACACAGGCCATGGATGACACGAAATGACCCGAAAAAGCTGAAACTTTCACCAAACCTCAGTCTGTATCGACACTGGGATGGTAGTTCAAGGTAACAGGAATAAACTCTGTGGACAAAAGTATGTGGACACGTTGAGCTCAGGTGTTTCTTCTCTAACAGGGGTCTGGGATACAAAACAATAATGACTAATGACATAATATAGTTTTATATTACGGGATAAATATCATTTCATTGGTTAGTTTGGTTTAAATTGTTGTCTTTGTTTCCAAAATGCCTCAGAAATGGTTTTGACTTAATTTCTCTCAACACTGATTTTTCTTTTTACCCCTGACTGTGATTTTAAATGTTCTACTGCTAAATTTCTTAAATATTTTCTGTGCTCTGACTGTAAATAATAAGGAATATATTAATGTTTTTATCTCAAATCCTCATGAACAGGACATCTTACAGCTGTAGACATGATGTGTCCCAATATTTATGTCCATATAGTTTATAAACATCAGTATTTCCTTAAAGTTTAATGGGAGATGTGGAGAAAGTAGATGGTTAGTTGTGGTAGAAAATTATTTACAGTAAGAGCATGAGAAATATTTTAGAAATTTAGAGGCAGAACATTTAAAATCAGTCATGGATTTAAAAAAAAAAAAAAAAAAATCAATGTTGAGAGAAATTAAGTCAAAACCATCTCAGAGGCATTTTGGAAACAAATATAAGTAATTAAGTGAATTTTATTTATAGAGCACTTTTCACAGACAGAGCCACAAAGTGCTTTATCAATAACAATTTAAACCAAACTAACCAATGTAATGATATTGATCTCAGTATAAAACTATATTATGACATTATTGTTTTGTATCCCAGTAGACATCGACTGATATGGGTTTTTCTAAGGCCGCTGACGATTTTTAAAAAACTTGGTCAGCCAATATCTAAAGCTGATATTTAAGGCCGATTTTTTTTAATTTTTTACCCATGACTATAATTTTAAATGTTCTACTGCTAAATTTCTTAAATATTTTCTGTGCTCTGACTGTAAATAATAAGGAATATATTAATGTTTTTATCTCAAATCCTCAGGAACAGGACATCTTACAGCTGTAGACATGATGTGTCCCAATATTTATGTCCATATAGTTTATAAACATCAGTATTTCCTTAAAGTTTAATGCGAGATGTGGAGAAAGTAGATGGTTAGTTGTGGTAGAAAATTATTTACAGTAAGAGCATGAGAAATATTTTAGAAATTTAGAGGCAGAACATTTAAAATCATAATCACGGATTTAAAAAAACAAAAATCAATGTTGAGAGAAATTAAGTCAAAACCATATCTGAGGCATTTTGGAAACAAAGATAATTTAAACCAATGCAATGACATTTATCCCAGTATAAAATTATATTATGACATTGTTTTGGATCCCAGTAGTAGTCGACTGATATGGGTTATGTTTAAGGCTGATGTGGATTTTAACCCTTTCATGCACGAATTATGAGAACCTTAATCAAAATTTTTTCCTGAGTGTTTTTATTCTTCTTCAGGCATGAAAAATCAATGCGATTGAATTTTTTTTTCTGAAAAATAAACTTAAAAAAATAAAATAAAATAATTTAAAAAATTAAAAAAAAAAATACATTAAAAAAAATAATAATGAAAAAAAAAAAAAATTCTTATGGACCTATTTTTCATGAAGTTGCAAAAATGTCCACTCAGCTGGACACCACACGTTTAATTTTTGACGCACAGAAACATGTATTTACTGATAAAACTATGAAAACTGTGAAAACTATGGGGAGGGCTTTGTGATTCTGGGGGTTTATACTCAGAAGAGATATACAAAATGTTACCAATTCATGTCAGAAAAGATATGGAGTGTCTTAAAATGTTAATAAAGATATGTGTGAAAAAAAACAAAACAACAAAATCCATGAATATAGAAGAGAAAAGCTGTAGAATAGCTGTCCACTGTAGTGACCAGTATGCATGAAAGGGTTAAAAAAGTTTGGTCAGCTGATATTTAAGGCCGATTTTTATTTTATTTTTTTAAACCACATTGATCATAAAATACAACTGAAACACTCAGACGATTAAGATTTTTATGCCGCAAAATAAATGAAATTATTAATACATATACACATAGTACTCTTTTAACATTTATTGAACTTCAGGTGCTGCCCACAAATATCTTATAGCATTTTTACTACTAATTAAATATCGGCCAATATTGGGAAAAAAAAAAAAAAATCACTATATTGCCCCGATATATGGGTCTACATCTATATCCCAGACCCCTGTTAGAAAACAAACACCTGAACTCGACGTGTCCGCATACTTTTGTCCACATACTGCAGTTACAGTCAAATAAATAGTTTCAATATAGAAATTTAAAACTAATCTAGTTGCAGTTTGGAAACGCTGATAAAAATATTAATCCTGAGTCTTTAAATCACCTTCAGTTTATCAGCTTCGTTCCATGTTTTTTCCTTTTTCTTTGAATATAAATAAAGCATGAACACGTTTAACATCTTCTGACCTAAAATTACAAACAACCGCGAAGCAACATCAGTAACTAGACCTGAACATAAAAAAAAAAAAAAAAAAAAAAAAAGAGAACGTCCTCTTCCTTTGGTCGTGCTTCAGTTGAACTAATGGCGTTTTTCTGTGGGTTTTGGCGAAGCTCTGACATTGGATTTGTAGCTTTATCCCCACAGTGTAAACAAAGACGACTGTGCTGCTCGTCCGTGTGACTTCAGAGTTTTGGCAAAAGGCCTGAAAGTGGATGGAAGTTAATCCAAGCACCAGAAACAGAGCCACGATAATGTGTCCTTGAATTACACACAGGGACGCCTCCATCTATCAGACAGTGCAAATGCAAATGAGCTTTATCAGTATGAAAATATGCACGTATCCACTCAGTTACACAAAAAAACCCATAAAGAAAAAAAAAAAAAACCCAGTAAGATATAGGTCCACACCGAAGAAAAGGTTAAAGTGCTCCAAGAAAGAGGAGTGATGATAGTTAATAAAAAAAAAAAAAAAACAGGAAATGAGGATTATTACAGGACACACAGCGAATGTATTAATGCAGAACGGCCCCCGTCCTGACTGGATCTGGTCTTCTAAAGGCCCCCCAAAGACCCCCAGAGCTTCACTCAGGTTTTATGTAGGAACACAAAAGGTTCAGTAGAAGAATCGTACTGGGGTGAATCCACATGGCAGCTGGAGTTTCATCCCTCACAGGAAGAGGATGGAGCGTCGTCACGGTGGATCGGTTCAGTACCATGAGTCCACCGTCAGTCCACCTGGGTGGGGGTCTCACAGGCGAGCGACGGCTGCTTTCTGAGTGGGGAGTTTCCCTCCTACGCAGACGCAACACAGATACGTTTAAAAAGGTGAAGAACTGGACTCAAACCATGTATGTTTTAAAACAGGGGTGTCAAACATGCAGCCCGTGGGCCAAAAGCGGCCCACCAAAGCGTCCAATCTGGCCCAAAGTGCAAAAATTACACTGAAGATATTAACAGTCAAGGGTGTCGAGCTAGTTTTAGCTCAGGTTCCACATACAGATCCAGTAAAATAACAGCGTAATAACCTATAAACAACGACTATAAATTTTCTTCTTGGTTTAATGCGAAAAAAAAAGTAATAATAGTACATTATAAAAAATAACTAAAATTTTTTTGTCTTTGTTTAACTGGAAAAAATAGCATTAAATTACCAAAATATTCACTATCCATACAACAAATGTGAATAACCTGAAAAATGGAAATTTCTTAAGAAAGTTAAGTCAAATTTGTACAATATTGTGCCTCAAATTATCATTTATACATGTGTTATTATAGATCAGATCTATAAAAAAGGCACAAAACATTTAGTAACAGGCAGAATATTGTTTAAATTACACTGAAGATATTAACAGTCAAGGGTGTCGAGCTAATCTTAGTTCAGGTTCCACATATAGGTCCAGTAAAATAACAGCGTAATAACCTATAAACTATGACTATAAATTTTCTTCTTGGTTTAATGTGGGAAAAAAGAGTAATAATAGTACATTATAAAAAATAACTAAAATTTTTTTGTCTTTGTTTAACTGGAAAAAATAGCATTAAATTTCCAAAATATTCACTATCCATACAACAAATGTGAATAACCTGAAAAATGGAAATTTCTTAAGAAAGTTAAGTCAAATTTGTACAATATTGTGCCTCAAATTATCATTTATACATGTGTTATTATAGATCAGATCTATAAAAAAGGCACAAAACATTTAGTAACAGGCAGAATATTGTTTAAATTACACTGAAGGGTGTCGAGCTAATTTTATTTCAGGTTCCACATACAGATCCAGTAAAATAACAGCATAATAACCTATAAACTATGACTATAAATTTTCTTCTTGGTTTAATGTGGAAAAAAAAAAAAATAATAGTACATTATGCCTATAAATAATGACAACTAAAAATTTTTTGTCTTTGTTTAATTGCAAAAAATAGCATTGAATTATCAAAATATTAACTATCCAAACAAAAAATGTGAATAACTTGAAAAATGGAAATTTCTTAAGAAAGTTAAGTCAAATTTGTGCAATATTGTGCCTCAAATTATCATTTATACATGTGTTATTATAGATCAGATCTATAAAAAAGGCAAAAAACATTTAGTAACAGGCAGAATATTGTTTAAATTACACTGAAGATATTAACAGTCAAGGGTGTCGAGCTAATCTTAGTTCAGGTTCCACATATAGATCCAGTAAAATAACAGCGTAATAACCTATAAACAACGACTATAAATTTTCTTCTTGGTTTAATGCGAAAAAAAAGTAATAATAGTACATTATAAAAAATAACTAAAATTTTTTTTGTCTTTGTTTAACTGGAAAAAATAGCATTAAATTTCCAAAATATTCACTATCCATACAACAAATGTGAATAACCTGAAAAATGGAAATTTCTTAAGAAAGTTAAGTCAAATTTGTACAATATTGTGCCTCAAATTATCATTTATACATGTGTTATTATAGATCAGATCTATAAAAAAGGCACAAAACATTTAGTAACAGGCAGAATATTGTTTAAATTACACTGAAGGGTGTCGAGCTAATTTTATTTCAGGTTCCACATACAGATCCAGTAAAATAACAGCATAATAACCTATAAACTATGACTATAAATTTTCTTCTTGGTTTAATGTGGAAAAAAAAAAAATAATAGTACATTATGCCTATAAATAATGACAACTAAAAATTTTTTGTCTTTGTTTAATTGCAAAAAATAGCATTGAATTATCAAAATATTAACTATCCAAACAAAAAATGTGAATAACTTGAAAAATGGAAATTTCTTAAGAAAGTTAAGTCAAATTTGTACAATATTGTGCCTCAAATTATCATTTATACATGTGTTATTATAGATCAGATCTATAAAAAAGGCAAAAAACATTTAGTAACAGGCAGAATATTGTTTAAATTACATTGAAGATATTAACAGTCAAGGGTGTCGAGCTAATCTTAGTTCAGGTTCCACATATAGGTCCAGTAAAATAACAGCGTAATAACCTATAAACAACGACTATAAATTTTCTTCTTGGTTTAATGCGAAAAAAAAAGTAATAATAGTACATTATAAAAAATAACTAAAATTTTTTTTGTCTTTGTTTAACTGGAAAAAATAGCATTAAATTTCCAAAATATTCACTATCCATACAACAAATGTGAATAACCTGAAAAATGGAAATTTCTTAAGAAAGTTAAGTCAAATTTGTACAATATTGTGCCTCAAATTACACTGGTCTACAATTTTTTTTAGAAATGATCTGCTTCAGACATTAAATGTGCTAAATGTTACGTATTTTAATAAGATTAATTGGAAAATAAATGACAAAAGTGCCGGTTTGCTGATGTTTTCAAGGTATATGATTAAGTGTTATTACACATATATATTGGTTTATGTACATTTATATAATAGTTTTATAAATCTTCCACTAAATAGAACCTGTAAAGTGAATGTATTCTAATGTGCAGACAGTGTTTTGAAGTAGATCTTGTAGCTCTGAGACAAATATTCCTTTTGAGTCAAACCCATTCTCTCCTTAATTCTTGAATTTCACATTTTGACCCACGGCTATATCTTGGAAAGTTCAGCCAACCAGCATTTTTGACTGGATTTTTCTTTATCAGTGACTCTCATGTGGTAAAATTTCATTACTTTTATTCTGGAAGCATTTTCCTTGTAGACCGGTGTTGTCATTTATACATATGTTATTATAGATCAGATCTATTAAAAAAAGAGGCACAAAACATTTTGTAACAGACAGAATATTGTTTAAATTACACTGAAGGGTGTCGAGCTAATCTTAGTTCAGGTTCCACATACAGATCCAGTAAAATAACAGCATAATAACCTATAAACTATGACTATAAATTTTCTTCTTGGTTTAATGTGGAAAAAAAAGTAATAATAGTACATTATGCCTATAAAATAATGACAACTAAAAATTTTTGTCTTTGTTTAATTGCAAAAAATAGCATTAAATTATCAAAATATTAACTATCCAAACAAAAAATGTGAATAACTTGAAAAATGGAAATTTCTTAAGAAAGTCAAGTCAAATTTGTACAATACTGTGCCTCAAATTATCATATATATATATGTTATTATAGATCAGATCTATAAAAAAAGGCACAAAACATTTAGTAACAGGCAGAATATTGTTAAAATTACGCTGAAGATATTAACACTCATGGTACATGACACAGTTCTCTTTGTTTCAGTGGGAAAAATAACATAAAATTATGAAAATATTTACATCAACAAACTATCCTTTAACAATACAATGAGAATAACCTGAACAAATATGAACAACCTGAAATGTCTAAAGAAAATTTAGTTTGTGTGAAAAATTGCATAAGTAAAATCACATCATTATTATTATTATTATTATTATCATTGAAATTATTTACATTTGGAAATGATCCTTTCACAAAAAATGCAAATAACCTTTAAATCTGAAATTTCCCAAGAAAGAGAAGTGCAATTTTACAAGATTCTGCCTTTTACTAAATGTTTTGTGCCTTTGATGCACATGTATAAATGACAAGTTGAGGCATAATAATGTTAGAACTGCACTTATTTTTCTTAAGATATTTCAGGTTATTTTATGGTTATTCACATTTTTTTTTTGTTTGGATAGTTTGTAAATGCACATATTTTTGTAATTCAATGTTATTTTTCTTGCACTAAAATAAAGAGAATGTGGAATGTGTTTGTGAATGTGGAACCTGAACTAAAATGAGTTTGACAGCCCTGTTTAAAAGGGTTAAGAACTAAACTCAAACCACAGATGTTGAAGTGGTTTCTTACCCAGAGTGTCCTCCAGAGAATTCACCATCACCCTGTTGACCTTTAAAGTGGTCTGATCCGCTCTGAAGGACCGACAGAAACACAAATACACAGTCAGGACCAGGTTTTTAGGCACTCTGATGACAAATGTTTAGGATTCTGTACCAACATTTACATGGATTGATTATATTATTATTAATAACCTATATTTAACCAGGAAAAAAAACAGGCCACATTGAGGTTAAAAATCTCTTTTTTAAAATAAAATATTTGTATTGATTTTCTGGCGTGAAAGAAAAGATATAATAGGACATGTTCAACTCGAGAAAACATTTTTCAATATAGAAAACAAACATCAAACTCCCAACAAACAACAAAAAACAATCCACGGATCATCGCTTTACTGCCTTTAGAACACCACATAATACAATAAATAATGAGCTGGGTGTTAGAGTTCGCAGAAGAAGTCAGAGGGTTTTTAAGCTGTGGAAGAAAGTCACAAAGGGGCCCCAATAAAATCCAACTTTGTTTGTAAAGCACTTCAAAACAACTGCAGTGGACCAAAGTGCTGTACAGAAGAATAATTAAAACCAAAACAGAAGAATAAAATACAGAATAGATTTAAAGACACAGAAACTGTACAAAAAAGAAAAAAGTGCTATACAGAAGAATAAATAAAAACCAAATAAAAGAATAAAATACAAGAATAGATTAAAAAGCCATACAATTAAAAAGAACAAAATAAATAAATAAATAAATAAAACAGATAAATAAGAACAATAAACCACTACCAATTAAAAACAATAGAATAAAGATAGTACCTTCAAACATCTCACATGGTTTCAAAAGTCAAGAAGAAAAGATGGGCTTTAAGAAGGGATTTAAAAACAGACAGAGGAGGCCTGCCTGATGTGGATTCATGGTTAAAATCATAGTCATGGATGAAAAAAATACTAAAATCCATGTGGAGAGAACTCAGAAAACAAACAGAATATAATATTGTCCAACACACCAGAGTCCTAATAATCCACGTACCCTTTGGTTTTCAACACGGCGCCCAGTCTGAGCAGAGCAGCCAGAGCGTTCTTCTGGAGGTCGGACGACAACACCTCGGTGTATCTCAGTCGACCTGTGGAAAACATGACCGGTACGAGGTCAGGACGGGTCATCGAGGTCAACGGGCGTAAATGACACAACGACAGAGCGGACGGACACCTGAGAGGAGCTGTTTGACCATGAAGCCCCGGACAGCGGGAATGAACGTCTTCTCTGTCAGAGCCTCACTGGCCTCTTCACACAGGAACATACAGATCACCTGGAGACACAGAACCAGACATTTACCTCAGGTTGGTCTTCAGTGGAGTGGACTATGAGCTCCAAAAGGGGTCATTCAGAACCAGGTTGAACCCACAGATACTGGTGACCAAAACCATCTACTGATCTAAACTGTTTAATACCTGCTGATCCACTAATTCTATCAATACATGTCAATAATTGGTGTAAAATACAGTTTGTCATCTTTTCATTTGGACGTTCAGAGGCTCCGGAGTCACCGTGGAAACACCGTCATCTTCTACAGCAGGGGTGTCAAACTCAGATCCTCAAGGGCCGGTATCCTGCATGTTTTAGATGTTTCCCTCTTCCAACACACCTGATTCAAATGATAAGCCTATCATGCAACTCTGCAGAAGCCTGATAACGACCGTCAGGTGTGCTGGAAGAGGGAAACATCTAAAACATGCAGGATACCAGCCCTCGAGGACCGGAGTTTGACACCTGTGTTCTACAGCATTGATTCACCGGTAAAACCCATGGAGTTGGATCAATGACAGTGGATGGACACACTTATTTATATGTTCAGTTAATTATATATTTTGCTGAGAAGTCCATTTTTCTTGTGACTTACATGTAGTTGAGCTTGAAGTAAAGTCATATTCTGAATAAATCTAATTTAGATCAGTAGTTTAGTGGCTTTTGCAGATTCTATCAACGCAAAATCACATCTTCCAGCCATATAAACGACAGATTTTCTGCAGTTTTTGTTTGTTTTAGGGGAAAAAAAAAAAAAGTTTGCACAAAAGCAGCTGTAACAAAATGTAAATTTAATAGCGTGGTTTGTTTAATCTTCAAAGATCTGAACAGCTGCTGGAAACCAAAACAATCTACTGATCTAAACTGTTTAATACCTGTTGATCCACTAATTCTATCAATCCATGTAAATAATTGATGTAAAATACAGTTCTTCATCTTTTTATAGTCATCAGATATGACCCATCTGGACGTTCAGAGGCTCTGGAGTTACCGTGGAAACACCGTCATCTTCTACAACATTGATTCCCCAGTAAAACCCATGGAGTTGGATCAATGACAGTGGATGAACACACTAGGTTTATGTTCAGTTAATGATGTCTTTGCTGAAAAAGTCTGTTTCTAGGTTAATGTAAACATACACACCTTAGTGTGTTTTATCTTGTTGATGAAGTAGCGGAATAAGCCCTCTCTTCCCGCCCTTTTCTTTCTTTCTTTTTTTATTTGTTCTATATTCAATGAAAAATCTTGGATTAACATCTTCGTTCAAATTTGATGTGTGGATATTGAATTGCACCCGAAAAGGAAGTTTTGTATGACATGCTTTTCCAAATAAAGAATCGAAAATAAATAAATAAATAAATAACAGCCAGTTTCTCATCAGTTTTCTCTGTTTCTGATATAATACAGGGTGGGGAAGCAAAATTTACAATATTTTGAGGCAGGGATTGAAAGACAGTGTATGACCAATTAATTTATTGAAAGTCATGAGAATTTATTTGCCACAAGAAAATTTACATAATAGAAAATGTTTTTATTCTGTGTCCTCCTTCTTTCTCAATAACTGCCTTCACACGCTTCCTGAAACTTGCGCAAGTGTTCCTCAAATATTCAGGTGACAACTTCTCCCATTCTTCTTTAATAGTATCTTCCAGACTTTCTGGTAATAGTTTTGCTCATAGTCATTCTCTTCTTTCCATTATAAACAGTCTTTATGGACACTCCACCTATTTTTGAAATCTCCTTTGGTGTGACGAGTGCATTCAGCAAATCACACACTCTTTGACGTTTGCTTTCCTGATTACTCATATGGGCAAAAGTTTCTGAAAAGGTATGGATAATAGTGTTAGGTATGATTATGACATCAATATATGTTTGGTTTCAAAACAATTGACGTAGTGCCTGCTGAGAAAAAACAACTAAATGTTCATTGTAAATTTTGCTTCCCCACCCTGTATGTTATTATTTTACTGGTCTGACCCCTTTTAGATTAAATTAACCTGGGCTGAATGTGGAACCTGAACTAAAATGAGTTTGACACCTCTGCGATAAAGGAAATCTAATCTGTATAGAAGCTTTTCCTTTAAGTCTGAGTGTTTTCTACCTGGTATCCTTGTAGGAACGGGTCCATCATTCGTGTGAGGAAGGCCAGCGTCCTGTGTCCTCTGTGGGTGGACAGAACCTCCTGCTCGGTGATCTGCAGAACTCCGGTCTTCACCAGCAGGAAACACGCCTCCTCAAAGTCCTACGACAACCACGAGTCAAATGTAGAAACTGAACTGAGCGTGTGGACGGATGGAAGTTCAATTATGACCGTTTATTGAAGCTTTGACCTCACCTGCATCGTAGCACCAGGACAGAGGATGAACTCATTGGAGAACATGTTCCTCAGGAAGCTGAAGCTGTTAAACACTTCCTCTGGAAAATATACAGAAAGACCATACATGAGAATCAAAGACAGCGGGTTTTAAAACCATCTAAACATGTTTGAATCTGAGGAGAGAACACATTTAAATTCTAACATCTATCTATCATTTTAGTTCAGGTTCCACATTCAGTCTTTTGATCTGATGTGGGTTGAACCAGTTAAATACTAACATAATAACCTACAAATATTACAACTCCAAATTCTTGTCTTTATTTAAGTGCAAAAAATAACATTTAATTATGAAAATACTCACATTTACAAACTATCCAAACAAAAAAAGATGTGAATCACCTGAAAAAAATAAAATTTCTTAAGAAAAATAACTGCAGTTTTACCAATATTCTGCCTGTTACTACATGTTTTGTGCCTTTTGTAGATCCACTGTGATCTGTGCGTTGTATAAATGATCAACTGAGACAGAATATTGTTAAGAAATTTCAGGTTATTCACATTTTTTGTGAAAGGACAGCTTGTAATTTCTTTTAAGCTTAAAGTTTTTATCTGTTTTTTTTTCTTTTTTTTCCTCATGCCTTTACTTTTTATTACTTCCCTGCTGTAATGCTTTTAATGTTTTACGTAAACCACTTTGAATTGTCTTGTACATGAAATGAGCTATAGAAATAAACCTGCTTTGCCAAACCTGCCTAATTACAAACATATTCATTATGGAATTTGACTTTTTTGTAGTAAAACAGTATATTATTAATCATTTTAATAAATTATTGATAAAATTGCACTTATTTTTAAGTTATTTCAGGTGATTGGTCTTATTCACATTTTTAAAGGATTTTTTGTAGATAAAAACATTTTCATCAAATAATTTTACTTTTTCACTCTTATTATTTTGTTGGTCCGACTCACTTGAGATCACACTGGGCTGAATGTGGAACTGAACTACACACACTCAAAGTCTGCGAAAATCAGACACAAACACATTCGTCCAATTACATTTTCCTTGAAACATCATTAATAATGCTGACTTTTTATAGTGGGAAATGACATATACATGGTTAACCCTTTCATGTATACTGGTTACTACAGAGGACATCTATTCTACAGATGTTCTCTTGTATATTCATGGGTTTTGTTGTTTTGATTCCAGATCAGCCAACACAGTGGACACTTATGCATCATCCCATACACTGTAATTCATACCATTACTGTAACTTTCCTGTTCTTGATAAACCTGACCTGCAGTGACATATCTGAGTGTAAATCAATTGTTAATTGTTATTAGACTGTAATTAATTTTTTTTTTTTTTTTTTACAAAAAGTTTGGGTGTTTTTTTTTACATATCAATAATAATTAGTTTTATAGTGTGTTAAAATGTGAGAAAAGATCAGATTAGCAGCATTTTTTTTTTTATTTCATAATTTTCATGCAGTACAGGGTGGGGAAGCAAAATTTACAATATTTTGAGGCAGGGATTGAAAGACAGTGTATGACCAATTAGTTTATTGAAAGTCATGAGAATTTAAATCTTCAAATCATATTTTACTGCATTTCTAACGCTCTTGTTGTCTACCTCAAGTTCAATTGCCATTTTTCTCATGGATTTGGTTGGATCCTTTAGGATTTTGGATTTGACAGCTTTAATAAAAGCTTTGGTACGTTTTTTGTTGCTTCCTCCACTTCCAGACTTTCTGGTAATAGTTTTGCTCATAGTCATTCTCTTCTTTCCATTATAAACAGTCTTTATGGACACTCCAACTATTTTTGAAATCTCCTTTGGTGTGACGAGTGCATTCAGCAAATCACACACTCTTTGACGTTTGCTTTCCTGATTACTCATATGGGCAAAAGTTTCTGAAAAGGTATGGATAATAGTGTTAGGTATGATTATGACATCAATATATGTTTGGTTTCAAAACAATTGATGTAGTGCCTGCTGAGAAAAAACAACTAAATGTTCATTGTAAATTTTGCTTCCCCACCATGTATGTCAATAAATGCATAATTATTTGCTTCAAAAATTAAACACATGGTGTCCAGCTGTACATTTTTGGGTTAGGTTAAAAAAAAAAATCAATCACATTGTTTTTTTTTATGCCTAAATAGGAATAAAATCACTGAGGAAAAAAAAAAAAATCTTGCTTACGGTTCTCATAATTCATGCATGAAAGGGTAAAGGTACTTTTACTGGCTTGCAAAAAAGCTATTATAAGGAACTGGAAAAAGACAGAACCACCAGCAAAGGACCAATGGATCATAATTATTGAAGGAAAATATAAAATGGAAAAAAAATAACTCACAAACTGTGATTACAGGAAGCACAAATGGACAAAAAATAGAATAAATGGACTGATTACAGAACCTGGAATGGTGGAAGGAATGAATAATGTGAATGTAGTATCATGTAGTGTACCAAAGAAAGGTTTGTTTGTTCGTTTTTTGTTGTTTTTGGTGACTGTGTTTATAAAATTTCAATAAAACCTTAAATAAAAAAAAAAAAAAAATCCTGACTTTTTCGTCCTTGTCCTGCAGTTGTAATGTCAGTCTTACGTTTATTGCTGGACGTTGCGATGTGCATGGCCGAGGCCAGCAGCGCCGGGCGGAGGAAGACGTGCAGAGCCTGGTTCCTGTAGGAGGCGCAGGAGAGCACGACCACCGCCTGGTTCAGGAGCTGCTCCTCTGGACCGGCACCGGGATGCACCCCTGGACCGGATGGACCTGCTGCTGTCGGACCAGAACAGTGTGGAATCATGTTCTGAACTACATTTAAAGTTTTACAGTTAGAACAGATTATCTTCACTGTCATTATTTATAGTTCTACACACAGACCATGTTCGACCGCCAGACGAACTCTTCCCTCTGAGATCCTGACCAGACCTCGATGCAGATCCAGACTGGAGGAAACCACCTCAGATGGAGGTACGTGATCTGAAATACAGAGGATAAAATTATAATAAATGGTGATGAATCACTTTGGAGAGGGTATATATATATATATATATATATATATATATATATATATATAGAAGGAAAAATGACACTTGGAAGAACCACAGCAAGATGAATACGATATAAAGGTAAAATATATGACATAAACGAAACAACAGAGTATAAAAAATACAAGTGACTAGATGAAAATAATGTCAAAGACGGAACAAAATACTATCCTGATCATCTATCTGTTTATATCTGTAAATTATATTCATTTTCATCTATATATGTGTATTTGTTTTTATTAGTGGTTTTCGAATTTTGAGATCCAGGTTGGGTGGGTATGGGGGTTGCCATCAATTCTGGGGGGGAGCAGGGGGTTATACTTTGTGTGTCACAAAATCTTGTATCATAAAACGTGAATTTCTTTTTTTTGTATTGTACTTTTGGAGATGCACAATGAAAATAAATTTTAAAAATTGATTAAAAAAAAAAAAGAAGGAACAAAACCCCTTCAGACCAAGGTTTTAAAAGTTTTGGATTTTTCATTATAGTTTAGTTTTATTTAGTTTTGACTTTTTTTTCTCTAATTCAGTTAGTTTTAATTTGTTTTTAGAGCAGGTTTGCTAGTTTTTAGTAGTTTTAATTTTTTTCTATATGCTTCGTTTTAGTTTAGTTTTAGTATTAATTTTAGTTTTGTCGTATCTTTTCTCTTCTTCTCTGTCGTCGTATTCAAATAAATCCCAGACAGGACTCTGCTGCTTTCTCCCAACTTTAGTCTCCATGTTTCCAGGTAGAGTGGGGACCAGAAGACGACTGGAAACCACAAGTGACGAGAAGTGATGGACTGTGAAGTGTCGTACGGTGCCGCTAGCTAAAATTGCTAGAGCGAAATAAATCGATTTCGTATCAATCCGACATTGACAAAGACGAAAACGAAGGGAATTTTATCCATAATTTTTATACGTTTTAGTTTTATAAGCACACAATACAGTTTTAGCTAGTTATCGTTTTTTCTTTTAATTATAGTTTTTATTTATTTCAGTTAACGAAAATATTTTTACAATTCCAGTTTTCCTCATTTCGTTCACGATAATAACCTTGCTTCAGACCATGTTGTGACGATGTAAGAGTCTGTAAAAATGTAGATATTATGACAAATCATGACGAACTATTGTAAGTTTGGACTCGAGGAGCCATGAATGGGTCATTTGGGTCTTGAACGGAGTCATTTCAGAGCCACTGATTTATCATAATAAACTGTTTTCATATTAGTGACGTTCAGGGTCCACATTCAGACCCGTCAGCACCACCAGAACGTGCTCTAGTGTTGGACGGCGTACGGTACCGGGCCAGTGGAGGAAGGCTCCGTACTGTCGACACACATCTCTGAGCCACAACGCCTCCTCCGTCAGCTCGTCCAGGCCCATCCCCCGCTCCGGTCCCGCCGCCCGGTCCTGGTCCAGGTCCTGGTGGTGGTTCTGCAGCAGCAGGGAGGCCAGGAGGACCCACGGCTTCAGGACCATGTTCTCCTCCTGGGCCCGAACCAGGCGGTAGGCGGCGGCGTTCACAAAGCTGTGGACGTCGTCGCTGGGACGCTTCGGTATGTGTCTGCGAGGAAAAACAAACAGAACACTGAGGTCAAAGGTCAGCTCCTGCAACACTATTAACAGTTATTTATGTAGATACTGTAGAATATTTAAGCATTATTTATTTAAGCTGATCAGTCCAGTCCAGGTTGTCCAAATCCTTTTGGTTCAGGTTCCACATACAGACCAATGTGATCGCCAGTAAAGATAACACAATAACCCATAAATAATGACAACGACAAATTTTCTTTGTGAAAAATTATATGGAAAAAATTTAAGTGAAAAAAATAACATTACACTGTGAAAATATTAACATTTACAAAACTATTCTTTCACAATAAAATACAAGTAAATACATAAATATAAACAAAGATGAACAACTCGAAATGGGCAATTTTAACACTATTCCGCCTGTTACTAAATGTTTTGTGCATTTATGGATCCACTGTGATCTGTGGTTGTGTTAATAATAAGAGATGGAATATTGTAGAAATTGTTCAAATTTTTGTTCCAAACTCCAAAATTTTAACAATATTCTGCCTGTTACCAAATGTTTATGGAACACTGTGTGTAAATGCACATGTATAAATAATAAGTCGAGGCATAATATTGTTAAAATTGCACCAATTTTTCAAATGAGCTTTCTGTTTTTTCAGATTGTTCACATCTTTTTTGTAAAATGTAAATATTTTCATAATTTAATTGGGGTTTTTTGTACTAAAACAAAAAGAAAAACTTGGATTTGTCATTATTTATAGGTAATTAAGTCATTATTTTACTGGTCTGGCCCACTTGAGATCAAATTGGGCTAAATATGGAACTGAACCAAAATGAGTTTGACAGCCCTGCTGTAGAGGGTCCCTGGACATGTCAGCGCGTCCTGATGACATGTGCGGTTTAAGATGACGTGGCAGCAGATGGAGCCTTGCTGAAACTCCGTTTAAATTAGTGTGGAAAGTGCAGATATCAAACTCATACTGTTAAGTCAATGGTGTTGAAAGCTCACGGAAAACCAAAGTTATGACACAATAAAACATAATTTTTCAGTGATAGTGTCATTATGTTTGGTGAGTGTTCAGTACAGGTAGACACGGTTAAAATGGGCTTCTGGGTAAATTGATATACGATATGTTTTCTTTCTTGCAAGCAGGAAGTGCTTGCTAGAAAGAAAACATGCTAACAAACGTGTTTCTATTGGTGGAAAAGTGCATCACATGGACCAATCAGATACATCCATACTGTGCCATACATAATCTATCTAATATAACCTGAATATTACACACCCTGTTTTTCTTTTTTTTTTTTTACCTCCGCCAAGTGAAACAGCGGAGGTTCTATTTTCATCGGGGTTTGTCTGCCTGTTCGTTTGTCTGTTAGCAAGATAACTGTAAAAGTTATGGATGGGTTTGGATGAAATTTTCAGGAAATGTTGATACTGGCACAAGGAACAAATGATTAAATTTTGGTGATGATTGGGGGGGGGGGGGGGGCTGATCTGCCTTGGTGGAGTTCTGTGCTCTCCGACGGCTTCTCTAGTTTTTCCATTTTACACACACTGTTGCTCCATTTCTGCCGAATACACTGGTGTCAAACATATGGCCCGTGCACCAAAACTGGTCCGCCAAAGGGTCCAATTCAGTCCATGGGATGAATTTGTGAAATGCAAAAACTACACTGACGATATTAACAATCAAGGATGTTTAAAATCATTTTAGTTCAGCCACATACAGAAAAATATGATCTAAAGTGGATCAGAACAGTAAAATATTATCATAACAACAGATAAATAGTTTGGCTTATAATTTGTTTTCCTATAATTAAGTTTAATTACATGACAATGTTTATATTTAGAACCGATCCTTTCACAGAAATAGGACCAACAGCATATTTAAAGACATTAATTGATATTTGTTTGACCTTTCAAGGTTACTCAAGGTCAAAGGTCATGATACCAAATGAAAGCCCATATGTGACTTCCATCTTTTGCTAATAGTAAGTATATCAATATCTTCAACTGTTTGAACCTGAATTTAGAGTTGCAACCGATTAATCGACTCAAAGTGATCCAAAAAAAAAATCATTCATCCACAGTTCTCCTGAATCAAAGCTGTGTTTCCTTTATTTCTCTGCTGTTAAACATTGGTTCCACTGTTGTGTTTCACACGGACGTTTATTGTGACGCACAAAAAAGCTTCAATTCAGGAAAACTGCAGTAGAATATCTCCCTTCAGTCAATTCGAGTTGATTAATCGAATCGTGAATTTTTGCATTCGCTTCAAGCACCTAATCGATTAATCGTTTGCAGCTCTACCCGAATTAAGTGGGTTTAACCCTTTCATGCACGAATTATGAAAACCTTAATCAAATTTTTTTCCTGAGTGTTTTTATTCCTCTTTAGGCATGAAAAAAACAATGCGATTGAAAAATTTCTTCTGAAAAATAAATAAAATAAAATAATTTAAAAAATTTTAAAAAATACATTAAAAAAAAAAATTCTAATGAACCTATTTTACTATGAAGTTGCAAAACTATCCACTCAGCTGGACACCACACGTTTAATTTTTGACGCACAGAAACATGTATTTACTGATAAATTGTGTGAAAACTTCAGTGAGGGCTTGTGATTCTGGGGGTTTATGCTCAGGAGAGATCTACATAATGTAACCAATTCATGTCAGAAAAGATATGTAGCGTCTTGAAACTTTAATAAAGATATGTGTTAAAAAAAACAAAAAAAAACAACAACGAAAAGAACAACAAAATCCATGAATATACAAGAGAACAGCTGCAGAATAGCTGTCCACTGGAGTGACCACTGTGCATGAAAGGGTTAACGTCCCTGATGTAAAGTGTCACAGTAAATGTCTGTGTATGTTCCTCCAGCTGACGTTCATTCAGGTTCTGTTCCAGATCTAATGTGGACGTTCCGGTACCTGGGCGTCAGGTTGAACTGGCAGCGGTTGACTCTGCCTTCAGCTAAACTTCTGACGGACACAGGTTGACCAAAGTACACATGGATGCTGCCGTAGTCTTCGCTGAGGACCCTCCTGGCTTTGAACAGACCCTGCACACAAACCCACAGCGGTACGGGCTCAGTTCAGGTGCTACAGGTGCATCATGGCCAAGACAAACAGACTAAAAAACAGCTTCTAACCCAAAGCCATCACAACACTGAAAGCAAATATGAACTGATTATACTCATTACATACAGAGTTCTACTTAGTTACAATTTCTTCACCATCATGCACATGCACTGTCACTTTAATCAAATTATTTATTGCTACTGTATTGTCTCTTGTTACTGTCTATTGTTTTATGAGGTCGCACTTTAAGGTTTAGCTTTTAATCTCATTGTACTGCTGTGCCATGACAAATAAATTCTGATTCTGATTCTTAAGGCTCATTTCCTGCTTTGTGAACGGGGCCGTGGGCTGAAACGTGCGACTCACCGACGTCGACTCCTTAGGTTTGGGAACTCCCAGCAGCTCTCGGGCGTAAAGCGTCTCCTCCAGGATCCGCTCGTAGCTGATGCTGACGGGGACCACGTTGATGTCGAACACCTCCCCTTTAAGGAACGGGTCCATCACGATGTTCAGCAAACCTGGACCGACACCAGAGGAGGAGGAAGAGGAGGAAGAGGAGGAGGAGGAAGAGGAGGAAGAGGAGGAGGAGGAGGACAGAGGACATGAGAGGCAATGTACAAATGGGAAAAGGAGAGTTTTACAGACTTTCATCCTCATCTGTTTTACATTTCATTATTATTATTATTATTATTATTACATCATCATCCATCCTCATCCATCCATCCATCCATCATCACAATTCAACCATTCATCCATAGCGCTCTCTCTCTCCTCATTAAGCTTTTTTTGACAATAAAAACAAGAAAACAAAGATTTACTGCATCTAAAACTTTTCCTTTTTTCTATTATATCATTATTTTATTCTTTTATTTTCATATTTAATGTCTCTCTCTGCTATGTCACAAAATGTTCCAGTGTTCAAACTGAAATTCTGTTTTACAGACATTACCGTTTAAGATCCAGTTCAAATGTTCATATTCTATTCGTTCAGAACTAACATCAGAACATTATTTTTGTGCAATCCCAACAAAGGAACGAACATTATTTAATAAAACAGTGTTAAATAATAATAAATAAAATAGAAACAAAAAAGAAAAACAAAAATGAACTTCCACAATATCTGCATTTGAATAAATACCTAAAAATATCGATCCAGTACTTTTTAATATCGATACAGTATTGTGAAATGACATATAGTAATACATAATATATAATATATAATATTGCAGAACCGCTATTTTCTTACAGCCCTAATGCTGAGTGACATTTCTGTTTCATACCTAACTTTGGAGTCAGAGATTTGGCCGTTCTGCTTCTGGTTCCCTCGAGGAAAAATTCTACAGGTGCAAGTCCGTTCTGAAACGAAGACAGAAAAACTTACATACGCACTGTTCTACAGTACATTTTATACAAGGTCTCACATCTACAAAGACATAGATGTAACTTTTTTAACAGACAGGGTTAATTTGTTTTTTAATTCTGATTAAATTAGTGAAATATTCAAGCTTTTAGTTGTTGTGATGGAAACAAATGGAACAAACTGGCACCAGAAATGAGGTTTTCCACAAATATGGATCCTGTAAAATCTATCCATGTATGAACTCCATTACTCCTTAACTGTAAATCTAAACTGAAGGTTATATAATAGTTATGAAAGGTTCTGGTCCCACACACTGGAAAGAAAAACATCCAAATCAACAATGACAACATCCCATAAGACGAAGCAGTGTCCTCACCTTCAGGATGGTCTTGACGTACTCGGAGAAAACAGCCCAGTACAGTTTATCTCCACCGAACGAGCGGCGGATGAAGAAAGCTCCAGACATGCGCAGCATCTCCCCAACAATCTTCATGCCCATGAAATCTGCAGGAAGAGACTCCACATCAGTGCACTGAAGAGAATTCTCACACTTCTACAACTTCAATGCAGAGCTGCATCACACTGGGTTCCTACAGGTTTGTACAAGTTAAATTTAAGACTTTTTAAAACTACTGAAAACAGAATTTAACGCCCATTTCACAGCCATACTGGCAAAAATTTGTGACCCCTAAAATTTAGGAGAATTTATTTATTTATTCATTCATTCATTCATCTATTATTATTATTATTATTATTATTATTATTATTATTATATTAACGCCTTAATTCCTACCATTCCAAGTCCTTTCTCACCAGGGGCTGCAAAGTTAACAATAACTGGTTCCTAATTTTAATACAAATTATTGGGTTGGAACAGCTGGAACTGAGTCGACTAATGTTACTTTCTTTGCAGTTCGGACATTTAACAAACACATTTAAACACAATACAGCCACAGGTTTATGGCAACATAACTTAAGATCTGTATGATATGATAAGACCTAATTCGTGAGCAAAAGTTTTTTGAAGTTGCAAGCAAACAGGAGTGATTTTCAAGCAAAGCTTTGGAAGTCTCAAGCAAAAGTTTTTAACTCACAAACAAAGAGGACTGATTTATAAGCAAAATATTCTTTTTTTTGATTGCCACTTATTGTCTTTTACTCTCAAATCTCTTTTTTGGTTGCAAATCTATTCTTTTTAATTGCAAATACATTCCTTTTGATTGATGAATAATGAAAGAAATGTCTCTCCATTGACCTACCACATCAAATTTAAAACTTAAGATATTAAACGCAGATTTGTAGATTCAAGACTTTTTTTTTTTACAACTTTTTAAGACCCCGTGGGAACCCTGATCACAGGACTGGCTCTGTTCTGTCTCGTCTTACCCATGCCGGCGGCGATGACGGGGAGCGCCAGGTCATACGTGAACAGGATGTAGGACATGAGCAGGAAGTCCATGTAACTACGGTGACTGGGCAGCAGAACCACCGGATGCTCCTGAATGGCCTGCTGGAGCTACAACACCAACAACAACGAGCACGTGAGGACCTTCAGTCATCATCCGTGTTCATAAAGCATCCTTTAACCTCCTAAGGCCCGGCTATGGATTTTCTGTCCATGTTTGTAGACAAAAGTTTCACAGCTTTATGCAAAAAATAAAAACAAACCAAAACTGCCCACTGCAAAGGACATTCCATAAAGATTTTAAAAAATGCATCTGAAAATACTGTTGCATCATGATGTTTCCAATATAGGCAATTATTTTATTAAAAAAAGCCAAAACTTGTACTTTTCTGGGTCTCAGGAGGTTAAGCCATTGCTGTCAAACAGACCATATTGGTCTGTATGTGGAACCTGAACTAAAACGAGTTCGACTGAAACTGAGTGGATAACACAGCTGGAACTAAATGAGTATTTTTATATTTTTAGAGAGGCTGGAGCTGGTGTCTGGACTCACCCTCTGGATTCCCTCCTCGTTCACACAGATGCTCCTGAACAAGGTCTTGAAGACTTTACAGAGTGTGAAGGCAAAGAAGCGAACGGTGCTGAGCTGCATTCGATGGGCCATCTCCTCCAATATGGCCGACGCCTCCTCCTGAACATCTTCAGGAGCTTTACCCGTCTCTTTGGAAACCTGACGTTTAAGAAGAAAGCGTTACTCAGAAGGGAAACCTCTGGTAGATGAATCATTCATCAATGCTTCTAGGACTCGATAAAAGTTTGTTTGAGGTGTTCTTTGGAAAAGGGATTCATAAAGTAGATAAACAGGAAGAAAACTCCAAGGCGCTCTCTTTAAGCATTAAAATGCCTTTATTTTCACAGCAAGGTCAAGTTTTTGTTTGACTTCCTGATGAAGGCTTGAAGTCGAAACGCATTTAAGTGTTTTTTAAGGTCTACACACGACCATGCCATGAAAATAAAGGCGTTTTAATGCTTAAAGAAAGCGTCTTGGAGTTTTCTTCCTGTTTGTTATCCTCATTATCAGGGTTTCTGCAGGTATCAGCAAATCTACTTTAATGCTTTTTAATAGAATAGAATGGCTCTTTATTGTCACTGTCACAGGAACAATGAAAATTAGGGATGTCCGATAATATCGGCCCACCAATATTATCGGCCTGATATTGGCATAAAAATGTAATATCGGTGAATATCGTTATCGTTTTTTTTTTGCCTATCATTAAAACCGATAAAATAATGCCTTGATTTCACCAGCATTTACTGATGTGTAAATGAAGCATTGTTTGTAGCTGAAAGAAATGTGCAGTTTTCAAAATTGTACAGTAGAGTTGCCACACTGTAATAGACTCATGGAGGGAGAGAAAATAAATAAATATGGCATTTTTTCCACAATTTAAGTTTAAGTATGTATTCTTTGCACAGACAGTGTTTACATTTTGAAAGCCTTGTTGCATTTGAGAATGCATTCAATGGGGCATCACGATAAAATTAGGCATGACGTGTTAATTCCATGACAGGAGATATGTGATGTTACCTAAAATTAGTTTAATATCCCACATATATCGGCAGCGGTATCGGTAGATATCGGACTCGGAAATTCAGCGTTGGACAATATTGGCATATCGGTTTTTGGCAAAAAAGCCAATATCGGACATCCCCAATGAAAATCAGTTTAGCAGCAAAACACTTAGTGCGAAGGGGACTGTATAAGAAAAAAAAAAATATCACAGAGTATTAAAGAAACAGTAGCACTGTGCAAAGGCTTCAGAATCAAATATTCATAACATGTGCAGTGTGGATGTAAACGGGCTCATTCAGATGGTTTGTGGTTTACCTGGTTGATGACATAGTGCAGCTGATCCGACTGCAGCACCATGTTCTTCAACACACCGGCTTTACATGGAGTCAGTCCTTTATAAACGACAGGTGTGTAACATTTGAGAGCGTATCTCAGGTCGCTGCAGTTCCTCCTCTCCTCCAAAATGTCCTCAAAGTCATCTCTTTTCTTCAGCATGGGGTCTCGGTGCTATAAACAGAATGTGACATGGTAAGAGGAAAACAACTGACATTACGGTCAATAAATGGTTCATTTGTTTCTAGTGGTTTGTGGAACATACAGAGAACAGACACCAGCTTGAGTTTTATCTACATCAGATCTGTATTCAAGGAAGGTTTTTTTCATAATGGTTGTCGTCTGGTTATAGAAAGTTATACAATACAACATACAGAAACACAGGACTGGGTGAAAGTAGTGTGACATTATTTTGGACTGAATTATGACATATTTACTGCAATTTTTGATTTCCTTATGGATTGTTTTACATAATGATTTTAATTTTAAATGACTGGATGATGCAAAAACAGTTTATTATAATTGTTTTTTAATGTTCTGCACCTAGAAATGTTCTGCTGTTTGGTATTTGTTGTAATTTTCTAACCATAAAGACAAATTAAGAAAACACAAATACTTTTCACTCAAATCATCCTTTAAAGAGGTAATAATTTGACATTTATGGTGATAATTAAGACTATTTTTCTTTGTGATTTACTGTGACATTTTTGACCATATTACATAATTTTGTACTTAACCCTTAAAGACCCAGTGCTAGTTTTGTGGTAGTTCCCAATTCAATTTTCTCTCTAACCTTTCTTCAGTAATTTATTGCCATTTATCATAATACTGTCCTCTCCAATTTGCCTTTTATCAATGAAAATCATGTATTTTCCTATATTTATTTTAGTGATCATGTACTTTAATCATCATGCTGAGATTATATTTGAGAGTTACCATACCAAAAACAGAGGAAACCTGAGGAAAAAGATTGAGAACCACTGCTATAAGGGATGATGCTCCAGCTTTATCAACTGTGCAAAACTGGGAAGAGGAATTCAAGAGGGGTAGGGAGAACGAGGGAGGGGTGAAAAGCAAGCATTTTCATGAAATGTCTGTAGTACTACTTTTCAAAGTCCTAAATCATTTATCCAGTGTGGGTTTATCTGGAAGGAAACCATGCAGTTAGTATCAGGACAGGTTGAATTTAATGTATGCACAGTTTCATTGCTGTGGAATAACTCCTTAGCCAGGCTATGAACTTTTCAGCCCCCCCTCGTATGTGACTCCATCAGCTCCTATGTTAGTTGTGTGGAAACAAAGACCTGCATGTTTCCATAACCCCAGTAGGTGTCCTTAAGGCCACAGAGGTTAAACACTAGGCTGTTCAGTTCCTCAAAACTGAGGATGAACCGTCTTCAAGAGCCAAAAACACAGTTACCTTCTACTAAACCAGTTATTAATCGCTGGTCGAACCATTAACTACCTTAGTGACTGATTCTATTACATTGACAGTAGAAAGGAGGTGCGTACTGTGCATGTGTTGCCCTGAAACATACCTGCTCCTTCACCTGTTTGAATGAAATGTCAGAAGTCAAAGCTAAAGAAAAGCTAACTTAGCTTAGCTCACCGGCTAACGGCACACTTACCGAATAAACGGCTTCGGATGCCATGCTTTTTTCCACTTTACAAACTCAGAGACACTGCGTCCAGTTTAATTAAATGTGCATGAGGAGTTTTCCGGCCCTGCCCCTTGAAATCACATTCCTAGGCGACAACTACACCTGTAAACTTCACATGGGCGTGTTACCAAGCACTTCCGTATTCTCATGTCAAACTACGGAAGCCGGAAAGGTCTATCGAAAAGCTACTGCGCATGCGTCGACTAGATAACCACACGTGCATGTTGTTATTCATATATTACCTGTCTGTTGCAGCTGTTTTACAACAATTTAGTGAATTTATATGATCATTTTCTCCTTGAAATATTTCTTCTGTGTCTGAAAATGAACACTGAAATGAATGAACACGGAAAAGAAGACGAAGATTGTCTGTTTCTTGAAAAAGTGCTGGATAAACTGTACGACTTTGGTGAGTGTTGTTAGCCGGTATGCTAGCTTAAAAAGATAACGGGGTTTCCACGAATGAATATTGTATCTGGAAGTTAAATTTATTTTCTCTCACGTTTATAACATTGCTATTGGTGTGTAATAACGTTTGAAAGAAGTCACTTGTATTAAGTAATATCCTAGTCAATGCTAACCTTAGCTAGCTGCTCAAATAAATCAGTAACGGTCTTGTTTATGTAATTAAATCAGTATAAAGTTACAGTAATACAACATCAGTTTGTACTTTTTTACAAAGAAAATTCGTTGGACTCGTAGCTAAATGTGTAGTTTTCGGTTAAATTATGAGAAGGCACGTTAAGACACAATTTTATAATACTATGAGACTCAGACACTATCTAAAACATTACCAGTATTCACCATTTTATGCACTTTATCAGGTGAAAATGTATTCATGTGAAGGAAAAGAACACCCAGGTTATGACAATACGACTGAAAAACTGTAATAAAACTAAACAGAATCAGACGCACAATGAGGAAATTTGCAGTGTTGCAGCAGCATCGTTATAATTCTATTAACCCTTTCATGCATGAATTATGAGAACGTTAATCGAGATTTTTTTCCTTTATTCCTCTTTAGGCATTTAAAAAACAAGGAGATGAAATTTTTTTATGAAGCTATTTTTCATGGAGTTGTAAAAATGTGCGTTTAATTTTTAAAGCAACGAAACGTGTAGTTACTGGTGTACTGTGTGAAAACTATAAAATAAAAACATAAAATGCTGCTAACTTGGTGTTTTGTCACATTTTAACATACACTACAAACAAAAAGTTCTGGATATTTAAAATTTTTGGAGCTTTTTTTTCAGTTGGGATTTTTGCACAACGCTTTTTACTTTTTTTGTGTGTGAATTGAATTGAAACACATTTTTTTAAATGACCAGACATAGTTTTATTTACAAATGGCAAAAATGACAAAAAAAGGGGACAAAAAACAAAAAGAAATATCCTTAACTTTTTGTGTGTAGTGAACTCCAATACTAGTCACTTCATGGAGATATTATGCAAAAAACAAAACAAAACAAAACAAAACAAAAAACAAAAAAAACTGTTGTTAATTACAGTCTAATAACGATAACAAGTAATTGATTTACACTCAAACATGTTAGATTTGGTTTTATCAAGAACAGCCAAGTTACAGTAATGCCATCAATTGCAGTGTTTTGTGTATTGTGTTGGCTGATATGAAACTAAAATAACAAAATCCATGAATATACAAGAGAACAGCTGTAGAATAACTGTCCACTGTAGTGACCACTGTGCATGAAAGGGTTAAAAAGACTAAAATGAGAGCTTTTTTTTTTTTTTAAACTATGCTCTCTCTGTACAACAAAGTAAACAAACAGTAAAAAAACCCCACAACTAAAACAGTTTAAATAAGTAAAAAACTTTTGTACAAAAAAAGTGTAAAAATATTTAACTTAAAATAGAAAGAAATGACAGATAATGATTATTTTTTTTTTATGGTAAATGGCAGATAAATTCTTTTAAGTAAGAGGTTATTATTGTATTGTTATTGGTAAAAGTTATCAAGATTCTGTGACTTGACAAACAACACATTTTAGTAACTGACTGCATTCTGTTTTTGATGTTACAGGTAACAAACCAACAACAAAAAAGAAGTCTAAGAAGAAAAAACGAAAGAGGTGTGAGGAAGAAGATGATCCTGAAAACGCCTGCAGTGACGACAACGCAGCAGATCACCAGCATCAGCAATCAAGACCTGAGCAAACAGGTTGGAAATAACAGACCTGACAGGATTTTACGTCATAGCACAGTCCAGGCTCTCATCCTAAACTACATTTTTGCTGTTGTTTTTTTCTCAGATGAGCTCATTCAACAGAAGAACCAGGTGGAGGTTGTGATTTTTCAGGACCCCAGAAAGAAACTTAAGACCAAACAGACTCCAGTACCTGAAAACACACCTGTAAGTTCAGTTTCACAAACATGTCATGTCAGATCAACTTAAAGCTTCACTATTGGATTTATTCTATTGTCATATTGAGGAAAAAACCCAGTAATTACTCGAGTTTATTGTGATTAATATACTGAGAAATAAGAAATCTGTCTACCCAAGTTTTGATTTCAGGTGTTTTCTGACAGATACTGTGTAAAAGTCTTATTCCACTGTTAACTTTGTAATTTTTTCAGGGTTGAAAATCAGCATATGCGTTCATTTGTCACTGTGTTCTTCAGATACAACAAGAAAATACAGGAAATATGTGCACAGCCTTAAAAGACACAAAAAATTAGACTAAAGGTGTTGTAAAGGTTCCCTATTTAGTGTGACCTCTGACCCCATGAAGAAGCAGCACAAACAATTAGAAACATCTGACATGTGTTAAATGAAACCTGGTGTAAAACATCAGAAAATTAATGTAACGAATCTCATATTGTCTGAACAAAAGAGTTAAAGATGTTAAGTGCAAATGGAGGTTACATTAAATACCTGAAACATTTGTTTTTCATGCTGTACATACTTCTATATATCAGACTGGATCTAATACAGAGACAAATGCATGTGTGTGGACATTAGAACTTTACTAAACCAAGGACTGTTACACAGTTACTGTACATGAATATCAGCTGTTTAGATTCATTCATATATGACACAAGTTCAGAAAAGTGTCACCTCTTTTCAAATAGTGATATAAAGCAGCATCAGGTTCATCTTTTGATATTTAGTTTTTTAGTCTAGAGAGGAAAGGAGGACATCTTCAAATTCTGGTGGTTTTTTCATCTCTGATTTCAGCGCCTGAACTTATTAGTTTAGGTGAAAAAAAAAACAACTATATTTATTCATTAGATTTTTGCAACTACTGTGCATGTGAATAAATGCTGAGTACCCAGATCTGAACCATCTGAGACCCAGGAAAGTCAAAGTTTGGGCTTTTTTATTTATTTATTTATTTTTCTTTACATGGAACAGCATAAGGTGACAGATTATTATTATTATTTTTTTTAAATTGGAATGTTATTTGCAGCGGGCAGTTATACCCCACCCCCACCCCTACCCCAAGTAAAGCTGACAGATGACAGACATGCATTACTGGGTCTCAGGTTATGAATAGATTTCAATAAACAGCTGCTGAGGTTTATCATGCAGAGCTCCAAGGAACAAACTTTAACTTGACGTATGTTCACACCAGCCCTGTTTAATCAAACTCTAGTTCATTTCCTCAGAAAGTCTGGTTTATTTTGGGAGGTGTGAATTTGCAAATTAACTGTGACGTGGACCAAAAAAGCGAACTCTGGTTTATAAACGTTGGTCTGGGTCTGATTCTCGTGAACCAAATGCAGGAAGCACACTACAATGGAGGGCACTGTGGGTAAACACAACCTCTGTGTTCATTTTCATGTGGTGGAAATGGAAGTTGTCCTGCATTAACCAATAGATGAGAGCGGTTTCTTGGTCATAGTTTGTCTTGTTTTCATTTTTGATAATATTTATCCCAATATAAACTATATTCTGACATTTGTCATTATTGTTTTGTATCCCAATTCAACGTGTCCACATACTTTTGTCCATATAGTGTAGTTAATGAAGGATCTCTAAGTGTTTTCAAATACATGTTTCTTTCTGAATGTATGTTTTTCTTACTAATAGAAGGTTAGACAGGATCTGACTGAGCCACTGGGTCTGTTGGTGTTTTTTCCAGTACACTGTTTCGCAGACAGAACTACAGGGTGTCCCATAAGTCTCCATACATAGGAAAAATAAATGTTTCTTGACATAAACCATTTTTATTTATATAATATGCTCTATATGACTGCCATTTTGTCGGGAACATATTTCAATGCGTGTCCTCCACTGCTGAAGAACTATAAAGAAGAAATATAAAGAAATACATGTTAGAACCATATGTATTATGTCTCCTATGTATGGAGACTTATGGGACACCCTGTATAAACATGCATAATTTTGACTATAGTCATGTGTCTCTGTTCTTTTTGTCACTTTCAGCCCCTTCAGACCAAAGAGAAGAAGCATAAAGAGCAGCCGGAAGAGCTCAGTTTGGAGAAGGTGACACTTTTACCACCGTCCACCAGCTTTCCTGTTCCAGAATACAGTTGCGGAAAAAATTATTAGACCATCCCTTGTTTTCTTCAGTTTCTTGTTCATTTTAATGCCTGGTCCAACTAAAGGTACATTTGTTTGGACAAATATAATGAGAACAACAAAAATAGCTCATAGTAGTTGAATTTCAGAGCTGATATCTATCCATTTTCCATGTTTTCTTGATAATAACCAAAATCACTTCAGTTCTTCCATCAATATCTATGGCACTGTACTGACAAAAACAGTGCTTTTAGGCATTCCATGTTTTCTTTTATGTCTGTTTAAGTCGCATGATACACACAGGAGTTAGTATTTTATTGCATAACCATTGTTTTTGATGACTTTTGATGGTCTAAGAATTTTTCTCTGACTTTTTTTTAACTCTGGATCTGTGCCTGGTGGTTTTATTCCCTTTCTGTTTTGTTAAATGTTTGCTCCAGGCTCGACTGGAGGTTCATCGCTTTGGAATCACAGGATATAAGAAGGAGGAGCAGCGAGTGTTTGAACAGGACCGAGCAGTGATGCTGGGAGCTCGGGTAAGGAAACCATTTCATACCTTTTATTCATTTGTTCAAGGGCGGGGGTGTATGTGACTATACCAGGAAATCCAACCATCCTACTGACGGTTTTGTCCATCCCAATTCTTGGACACAATTTACCCAAGTCTTTTCAAATTTCACATAAATGTTCTTTACATGTGCCTTTCTCTCAACTTAAGCTTTTTTTTTCAGTTTTTGAAAAGATTGAAAGTTTGTGTAGGCAGGGTATCAATGAGCAGGAGGGGGTAAGTGTTGTGTAAATGGGTATGGGTATTATTAAGCTCCCCCTATTTTTTCACTTGTTTTATTACATTTTGTCAGATTTGCAGAAAAACTTTTCCTGAATTAAATTGTTCCTTTTTTCAGACAAGCATAAAGTATCAGTTTTGTTTAACCTTGACAAAAAAAAGACTAAATGAACCTTATAGAACTAATTTTGCTGCTGTCATTTAATGTCATGTCATGGGCACAAAGCTAATTTTCTGATTTTCAGTGTTCATACAGGTCCTTGAAATCCTTGAAAACGCTTTAATTTCAGTGTTGCATTTTCAAGGTCTGAAATGTGCTTGAATTTTAGGCTACGTTTAGATGGTAATGATCTGAACCGAAAATGCAAGTGGTGTTGCAGGGGTGGGGGGGCATTTAACTGCTTGTGGTTTAAAAATAATCTCAAAGTTAGTGTGTATATGTGACGACACCTGTCTCTTTATTCAGTTATTCCTTTCACCGTCAGTTGAAGTTTTGCTTCTTTGTGCTGTTTTTTATGTTCTATATAAGACACTAAACATCTGAGTTTCGACTACTATTGGTACTACTGATTTGCGCATGCGTGGCGTCTGTCAAACCGCCGGCGGATCTACTCCTAGAAATCCAGCCTTTTAACTACTTATTTCTTGCCTTTCAACGCTTACTCACTTGAACCTAACCTCTTAACCGTGTCTTTTTAACTTGACGCCATCAATCCAAACCTCCATCAGGACAGGTCAGTATTGTCAGTGGATCCTTACCTCTGGTTGTCACCCATCGCTTCCCGCGCTCTGCCCGGTATCTCGCTGTTTCCACCATGGCGTCATCCTCATCAGCCGGAGATAGTCCTCTTGTCGAAGCCAACAAAACCCTGGTAAAGGCTTACCAAACTATCTACAAACTATTACCTCAAAGAGGAAATACTGCGCCTCTCCGCAGAACTCGAGGAGAAAAATGCCCAGCTCTGTGGTTTCTCCAGCCGCCTTCCCACACTGTCCAGTCTGTTCCTGAAAAGCGCAGAGAAGCCCAAAGCCTCCTGTGATGATACGGTGTTATGGGATCCTTCCTCTGCCTGTTCTCGCCCCCCCCGTGTTCTACACCCTGGTCTGAAGTGGTGATTCGTGGCCGCAAAAAGAACACGAGCAAAGACTCACCACCGCCAACCATCAGCACATCAAACCGCTTCGGCGTCCTGTCCGTGGAGGACGCTCCGGCTCCTCCCCCCGCGGCTGGTGTGCCCCCCATCCCACCTGGCTCTGTCCCGGAACCGGCTCCTGCTGACTCCGTGGCTGCCACCGAACTGATTACCGGCGACGGTCCTAAAGCCGGTCCTCCTGTAAAGCCGTCGAACAAGGGTCCCCGCTCCTCGGTCCGCTCCTCTGCCCAGCGCCGCCTCCTCTGAGAGGCCGTCCGCCGTCACTCTGACGGTCCACCCGTGGAATGTCCACCTAGAGAGACCAGGAACCCTTCACCTTCAACACTGTCTCCTCGACCACTTTTCCCTCCGACCACCGCTATCCTCGGGGACTCCATCATCCGTCACGTCCGTTTCTTTAACGCCATAACCAGGTGTTTTCCTGGTTCCACCGTCACCTCCATCCTCCATGAACTCCCTCAGCTGCTGCTCTCACTGCCGTCCACCGTTACCCGGATCATAGTTCACGTGGGCTTCAATGACACTTCTCTTCAACAGTCCGAAGTGACGAAGGTTCATTTTAAAAACCTCTTTGATAAACTGAAAAGATCCGGGAAGGCTGTTTTCATTTCCGGGCCCCTCCCCTCCTTTGCCCGTGGTGTGGGCCGTTTCAGCCGACTCCTCAGCCTGAACACCTGGCTCCAGTCCGCCTCTGCTCTGAACGGCTTCAGTTTATTGATAACTTTAATCTGTTCTGGAACCGCTCCTCCTTCTACAAGTCCGATGGCGTCCACCCCTCTACACTAGGCAGCAGCGTCCTGGCTCAAAACATTCAACACGCTGTCCAGACTAAAACCACTCCCACACCTATGTGACTACGCTCCCCGTCTTCTGCTGCAGTCACCTGCTCCCCCTGCTGGTCACATCAAACATCACCACGTTCAGAGTCTCCTGTACAGTCTGTAGTCAGACTGAATACCACCCCAGCTGATCTCTCCTCCTCTCCCAGCCCCTCACTAATGACAGTTACACCCCTCACTCACACCAGCTCACCTTTGAGGAACAATCTCTCTACTGGTCACCATCCTATTCCTGTTATTTTCGGTTCACGTATGGGGTTTCACACTGCTAAAAGGCATCGTACTATCACCAATCTCCGCCCATTAATATACACCGCAGTCATTGGTGCGTCCTTCTCTATAGGGTTATGGAATTGCCAATCTGCAGTGAACAAAGCAGATTTTATTGCTGCCTATGCCAACCATCACACACTGGACATCCTGGCTCTCACTGAAACCTGGATTACGCCTGAAAACAATGCAACCCCAGCCACACTTTCTATCAGCCACACATTCTCTCATACCTCTCGTCCATCTGGACGAGGAGGTGGTGTGGGTCTGTTAATTTCCAACAAATGGAAACACAATCAACTCCTACCTTCAGTCAAATACAACTCCTTTGAATACCATGCCATCCTAGTGACAGCACCAGTCAAACTTTACATAATTGTCATTTATCGTCCACCAGGGCAACTGGGTGATTTTCCTGATGAGCTTGACACTCTGCTTTCCTCCATCCCAGAGCATGACTGCCCCATGCTAGTCCTCGGTGACATGAACATCCACTTAGACAATCCCAGCTTCTCAGATTTCATGTCACTAATACTCTCTTTTGAGCTACAGCGGGTTTGCAGTCCTCCAACCCACAAAGCTGGTAAAGAGCTCGATCTCATTTTCACCCGAAACTGCATCACAGATGCCCTCACAGTCACACCTTTACACCTGTCTGACCACTATTTCATTCAGTTCAGTGTGTCTCTCCCTGAAAAACACTCTGCTCCCTCCCCCATGGTCTCTTTCCGCCGCAACCTCCGCAATTTGTCCCCCACCCACTTCTCCACTGTCGTAGCCTCCGCTCTCCCTCCCCCCAGCACTTTTTCCTCCTTAGAGGTTAACGATGCCACTGAGTCTCTGTGCTTTACACTTAGCTCCTGTCTGGATAATCTGTGCCCTCTATCTACTAGACCCGCTCGATCCTCCCAGTCCCACCCATGGCTCAATGATAACCTCCGGTCGCTGCGTACCAACCTCAGAGCCGCAGAGAGAAAATGGCACAAAACAAAAAGCTCTTCTGACCTGATCACATTCCAGTCACTATTGGTATCCTTCTCATCCAGTGTCACTGCTGCGAAGAAGGCTTACTATAATAACAAAATTCATTCTGCCACCGACACCAAGAAACTATTCTCAACCTTTAAAACACTACTCAACCCTCCACCTCCACCGCCCACTACTAATCTGACAGCAGACAATTTTGCTTCATTTTTCACAAATAAAGTGTCTACTATCAGCAGTCAGTTCACTGATCCACCCATAGACTGCACGCCTCCTTCTTCAACATCATCATCATCACACACTGCTTCTTCTCCCCTGACTATGGCTACTACTAACTCAACTGATAAAAGCCCAACTGCGTCATTCCCCTCATTTACTCCCCTCACAGAGAACGAGGTGTCTAAACTCCTTTCCTCTAGCCGTCCTACAACATGCCTGTTGGACCCTATTCCATCCAACCTTTTACAGTCTGTTGCCCCTACTATCACAGCACCAATCACACATGTGATTAATGCTTCACTGACTTCAGGAACATTTCCTACAGTATTTAAACAAGCGCAGGTAACACCACTACTCAAAAAACCTTCCCTCACCCCCACTCAAGTGGAGAATTATCGACCAGTCTCACTCCTCCCATACCTTTCTAAGATCATCGAAAGGGCTGTTTTCAAACAGGTCACAGAATTTCTCTCCCAAAATAACCTCCTTGACATCAACCAATCTGGCTTCAAAATCGGCCACTCCACTGAAACGGCTCTGTTGTCTGTGACAGAAGCCTTGAAAGAGGCTAGAGCAGCAGCCAAGTCTTCAGTACTCATTCTACTGGACTTATCAGCAGCATTTGACACTGTCAATCATGATATCCTGTTATCCATACTCTGGAACATGGGCATCACAGGCCACGCACACTCCTGGTTTCAATCTTACCTTACTGGTCGGTCCTTCAGTGTGTCCTGGCTAGGGCACACATCAACAGTTCACCGCCTCACCACGGGGGTCCCCCAAGGCTCTGTGTTGGGCCCCCTCCTTTTTGCCATATACACCACCTCACTCGGTCAGATCATCCACTCACACGGCTTCTCATATCATTGCTATGCTGATGATACCCAGCTCTATCTGTCATTCCCACCTGATGACTCCACAGTCTCAGTGCGGATCTCAGATTGTCTCTCTGACATATCTGCATGGATGAAAGCCCATCACCTTCAGCTGAACCTGTCCAAAACTGAACTGCTGGTCTTCCCAGCTAAGCCAACCATACAGCAGGACATCTCCATCACTATTGACTCCATACCTCTGGCTCCTACCAGTGTAGTACGTAACTTGGGAGTCATGATTGATAATCAGTTGACCTTCACGGATCACGTTGCCTCTGTCACCCGATCATGCCGTTTCACTCTGTTCAACCTAAGAAAGATCAGGCCATACCTAACCGAACAGGCCACCCAGCTCCTGGTGCAGACTATGGTTATCTCCCGTCTTGACTACTGCAATGCTCTTCTAACGGGCCTCCCAGCTTGTGTTGTCAAACCACTACAGATGGTCCAGAATGCAGCAGCGCGTCTGGTCTTCAATCAGCCTAAAAGGGCACATGTCACCCCCTTACTCATTGAGTTACACTGGCTACCCATAGCTGCCCGCATCAAATTCAAATCTTTAATCCTAGCCTACAAAATTCTCCGTGGGTCTGCTCCTGTCTACTTAGGTGCACTAATAAAAGCTTATGTCGCCCCACGACCACTCCGCTCGTCTGGGGAACGTAGTCTGGTGGTCCCCAGACCTTGTACAAGACAATCCAGGCTCTTTTCATGGGTCGTTCCACGTTGGTGGAACGCTCTACCAAGTGCTACAAGAACAGAGTCATCCCTGCCTATCTTCAAGAAGCTCCTGAAGACCCAGCTCTTCCGAGAGCACCTCCTGTCCTAGCACTTTCAAACATTCCATTTTAAATATTCTAATAAGGTTTTTCCCAGGACAACCACAGATTCTTTCACGATTATCTCTGGAGCTGCTGCGGTGGTCCGGCCTCTTCCCTGCCCTCATCATCACCACTCACTTATCCTCAACCGCCTCCATGTGTCTCCCCCTACTCCCCCCTTCTCCCCCTCTCCCCCAGTCCCTATCTCTATCGCTCTCTCTTTTTCCCCTTCTCTACTCTCTCTCTTTAACCCCAACTGGTCAAGGCAGACGGCCATCCTCCAGGAGTCTGGGTCTGCTCGAGGTTTCTGCCTGTTAAAGGGAAGTTTTTCCTCGCCACTGTCACCAGTCACAAGTGTTTGCTCCTGGAGGATTCTGTTGGGTTTCTGTAGAATTGACTTAGAGTCTGGTTTTGACCAACTCTATATATAAAATGTCAAGAGATAACTTTTTTGTGATCTGGCGCTATATAAATAAAATTTGATTGATTGAGTGATTTAATTGGTTTTCCCCTGTAAGTCGCTTTGGAAAAAAGCGTCTGCCAAATGCGGAAACATAAACATAAACATAAACATACTAATACATGTTTTTGTGTTCATCAGCCTCCAAAGAAGGAGTACGTCAACTACAAAGTTCTACAGCAGCAACTTAAAGAGAAGAAGCAGAAGGAGAAGGAGGAGGTTCACCCGGTGAGAGGCGGATTTCAGACAGTTTTCACTTTTAATTCAAGGCCAGACAGATGGTTTTACATTCAGACCAAGCAGACATAGCATTAGACTCTTATTCCGATTCATTTTTAATTAATACTGAATGTGTCTCTGCTTTGAAGGACCTGAAGAAGAAGAAGAAGCAGAATAATCCTAGGTAGGTGAACATCAAACATTTTCACTAATTTTGCTGCTTATTTTTTGTCTTTACTCATTTTGATGCTTACGTTTGCCCATTTTTTCCTGATTTTGTTAACTTTTTAAAATCTATCTATCTATCTATCTATCTATCTATCTATCTATCTATCTATCTATCTATCTATCTATCTATCTATCTATCTATCTATCTATCTATCTATCTATCTATCTATCCTTTTTGTTCATTGTGGTTGTCATTTGGGCTTATTTGTGCCCATTTTCTTGCCTACTTTGTTCATTTTTTTTATTAATTTTGTCTTTTTTTTTCACAAATTTTGCTGCTTAATATTTGTCTTTACTCATTTTGATGGTTATATTTGTCCATTTTTGGTAATTTTTTTTAGTCAAACTAGTATTTTTTTTCCCATTATCTATTTATCTATAGCAACACAATGTTAATATTATTAGTTTGTTCATTGTGCTACTTTTTTGTTCAATTCTGACCATTGTCTTGCCAGTTTTGTACAGTTTTTGTCATTTTGTTCATTTTTCACAAATTTCTATCCATAATTCCATTGACATGAAGAACCTCTTCTAAAAGGGAATTTTGGCTAACATAAGCAGCAGCAAATGTAACACAGCTACAAGATTACATCAAAAACACAAAAAACAGACACATTTAACAATAAATACTTAGTAAAAAAAAACATTTATGAGCAGATTAAGAAAAACAAGTGCAAGTTATGGAGTCGACCTCAAGAACTCTGGATTTAAAAGAAATGAACAAACTCAAAGACGTTTCCAGACTTTCTGCAGCTGATTCCACACATAAGGTGTAGAGTAAACAAAATTTGACCTTTGACCCAGTTGACTATTCCCCTATATATAAACATATAAACATGTATATACAAGGTTTACTCTGGACTTTGGAGGTAAAACCATAAATGAGCGTGTTTGTGTCTCAGTACTTGAAATCTGTTTCCTGTGTCGTCGTCTTCAGGGATAAAAAGAAGGCCACCCCATCTGGTCCTGGTTCTGGTTCTGCTCCGTCGGGGCAGGTGGGCCGCTTCAAGAACGGCATGTTGATCCTCAGCACCAAAGAGATCCAGAAAATCAAAGGGTCAAAGAGAGGCAGATAGGTGAGTACACTGATGGGAACTACTACTGGTACCAAATGCACCGAACCTGAAGGAAGGGCGTTTAAAGGAGATTTTTTAAGTTTATTTCTATAGAACATTTAAAACAACACAAAGTGGCCAAAGTGCTGGACAAAGTTATAGATAAAAAATACAAGATATGTTAAAACTAGTAAAAACAATCAGAGATACTAAAACCGATAAACAGATGCACAGTAATAGGATGAATAGCACCGAAAACACAAGATAAAACAAATAAAAGTCACACACTTGCATTAAAAGCCTTTGTATCAAGTTAGTCATAACACTGGTCAACAACAAATTTATTGTTTAAGTTTTTTGAGCTGATTTAGGATCATTTTGGTGTGCTGAATCCAAAAATCACATTAATTTTGCTCAATCAGGTCAACTTTCTGAACTATGCTACATATTGGCTTTTTAACATTTTTGCTTACATTTATGGGCATTTTCACATCATATGATACAAAATTCTTTCATATTTCTTGCAATAAACGAGTTCTGAAGATTTGACTTTCGCCAATTTATGATTAATGGTTTTTTTAATATTACAGGTGAATGAAATGGCTTCGACTAGAAGATCTCGCAAAAATAAGCCTGACGTATTCTGCTCCATCTGCGCTGAATACACTATTGTACCTAACAGGAATCCTGTTAGAAAATGATTTTTTTTCTCTTAAAACCTATTTTGGGTGAGAACTATATAAAAAATCAACTGATAAAGTCACAAAAATGTAATCAATTTTGTGAGAAGATCAAATTTTTCAAAATCAAATTAGCAAAAAAACCTGACCTGATTGAGAAAAACAGATGTCATTTTTGGATTGAGCGGTGCAAAATGGTCCTAATTCAGTTGAAAAAACCTAGACAGCTTGCAAAAAACATTTTTTTGTAACCCAGTGTAATCTGTATCATAACACTGGAAAGGCTCAGAATGTCTGTGTGTGTCGGCACAATTCTGACAGACATTTTTAACAGGACAATTTGGTACCTAGGAGGGAAAGTCCCATTTCTACATTAAAGACAGGGGAGGAGATGTTTTCCTGGAGCATTTTTTACTACATTGCTTAAAATGCCCTTCACACCACAACTGTAACCAATTAATTAAATGCTCTAATACAAAAAAAAAAATAAAAAATTAGTCACCTGTGGAACGGACAGGACTGAAAAACCCCCATCCAATCATTTTATCCGGCCCATGGAAATGATTGAATGGTGATTATGTCTGTCAAACTCAACAGCCATTTGTCCTTCCCTCCTGCCCCCTCAAAACAAAGTCTGCAGAGTTTCAGGAGGTAGGGAAAAGGTGATGAGCTTCACCACAGCGGGAGACGTAGAGGAATTAGGAACGCCTGTTATGTTTCACATTAACATCTGTGCATATTCATTGTGAGGTACATGCGGCACCCCCCCTCCCCCTTTCATGGTCATCAGATATGACCATTTGGACGTTCAGAGGCTCCGTAGTTACCGTGGAAACACTGTCATCTTCTACATTGATTGACCAGTAAAACCCATGGAGTTGGATCAATGACAGTGGCACTTTTCAGTTCAGATTTTGCACAAAATGTACGTACAAAGATTTGTTATTTTTCATGTATTAAAGTTAAATATATGTTGTTTTAAAAAAAATTTGAAAATAAAAACAAACACCTTTGGCGCGGGAACAAATTCTGCCTTATTTTTTCAATCAAAAATGCTGAAGCGATAGTTGGGGGTACTTCAGGGGGTACTCCACTGTAAAAAGTTTGAGAACCATTCTATTCTATTCTGTTCTTTTCTATTCTATTCTATTCTATTCTATTCTACTCTACTCTACTCTATTCTATTCTATTTTGTTCTGTTCTGTTGTCAGACTGTCTTATCCTACCTTATTTTGTTCCCAGTCTCCAAAGGTGGTCTGATGAATGCACTGAAGTCTGGTCAACATGGGGTTCTGAAACCGATGACCCAGGAGCCTCTACAACCGGGTTCTTCTCGGTTCTTGGTCCAATCAGAGGGTTTGGAGCAGGAGGTCGCATCAGCATCAGCACTGGGGAAAAGTGACCACAGAAGAAGACAGATGTTATTTAATGATGAGCTGGAACCGTTCCAGACACCTCCTAGTGTGTGTTCAGACCAGACATGACAGCTGGTACCAGGTCTGAACACGACCATCATCTGTTCAGGAACTTCTACCAACCTACAGTTAACTTTTTTGGTTCATCAATTTTCAGTTTTTGGGGTTTTTTTTTGTTTTTTTTAAATCTACCATGACGTCGTAGCCACTAAATCCTCATCAGTTCACCCGTGATTCCAAGTATCAGTTTGAGGAAATTCTCTCCAGATGTTCCTGAGATGTAGCATTCAATAAACCGGACTGCCACGAGGTCACAGCCACCCTGACCTTTGACCTTTGGTGACCAAACTCTTGTCGTTTCATCCTTCAGCTGATTTTGCAGCATTCTCACAGACTGGTGATGTGTTTTATAAAGCTGTACGGACACTTTAAGAACTATAATAATGAACTAAAACTGCCTCTGAAATGAAAATGTGCATGTTACATTAAAACCACCCAATGAAACAGTTTCTATATTAAACTGTCTTACCAGATATAGTTCTATATTAACCCTTTAGGAGCTTTTTAATTTTGACACCAAGATTTCAAAAAGCTGTATCTTGGAACTGTTTAGAGATAAAGTCATACTGTAAATGAGAAAAATATTGGGTCTGACCGAAAATTTATGATGGGAGTAAACATACTCATTTAATTTGCATATTGTGATATCACAGGGTGGCGGCCATATTGGAAACTTTTAAACATATTTACATGAAAGTTTTCTTTGTTTTTTTTTTTTTTTTTTTTGTCATTTTATCCTTGAAATAAATTATCTTAAGCAATAGTAGAAAATAAAATACAGTAAGTTTTAGTATCTTTATATCCAAACAGCAGAGTAGACAAATCTATCCTTATCTAGCCAAACTAAAACTAAATAAACTTATTTACTTACTATGGTTACTGATTATAATGGAAGTCAATGTGACATTTTTGTCCATGAGGGTAACCAGAGGGAGTATCTGACCCTACAGAAAAATACTAATCACATCAAGTTTGTTCCTGATCTGTGCCATATCCAAGACTCTAATCACCACTAATGTTTCATTCCCCTACGATTTATTATATGGGAAATATCCCATTTTTTTGTTGTTGTAATTAATCACTCAGAATTCAGATAATTAAACTGGCATTTAAAGGGTTAAAATCCTGAAAATTGTTGAATGTTTGGTCGTTTTAACCAGGGCTGAAGTTAAGAGATTTATGAAAAAAAGCAAAAAAATAAAATATTGCTATATGGTGATTTTATAGCAGTTTTTTTTGTGTGTACATTTTTGCCATGGAGGTAACCAGAGGGTGCAAAATGCATCATGGGAGTACTGGATTTCAAAAATACAACTGCACTTGTTTTTTTAGAGAAAAAAAAAATTAAAATCTTTTTGAAAGAAAGTTAAAAATGTACAAAAATGTCCAATGAGGAGCTAAGGGTTAAAGGTGACTCAGTGCAGAGGTTTTTTTTGTTTTGTTTTGTTTTTTGACTCAGTGCAGCGGTAACTGTATCTGTGCTTCTGTTTGAGGCGGAGAAAGGTTGACCTTAGTTCAATCCATGTTTGCAGGTCAGGTTGGGTCGCCCCCTGGTGTCCAGGTCGAGGTGTTGCAGCATTGACAGGATCATCGTCTCTTGATATGAAGCTGCATCTTGGTGGATTTTAATCCTAAACACAACAGATGAGAACAAATCCATCATTCCTTAGATCCACAGACTGGAAATTTAAATTACTGTGGGTAGAATTTACATCAAAGCACTGAATTATTTTATCTTTATAATATGAGATACTACTAAACTAAGGAGGAACATTATTTGTTGTACTCATATAGCTTTTATTTTTGAGTTTTAATATTTTTGTTTTTGCACAATTCAATATTGTGAAATATTTACATTCACAAACTATCCTTTAACAATAAAATGTGAATAACCTTAAAACATATGAACAACCTGAACTGTCCAAAGAAAAATAAGTACAATTTGAGCAACATTCTGTCTGTTCCTAAATGTTTGGTGTAATGTACATGTATAAATGATAAACTGATGCATAATATTGTTAACATTACACTTATGTTAATTAAGAAAGTTCAGTTTTTTTGCAGTAAAACAGAGAGAAACATCTGTAGTTTTCATTATTTATAGGTTATTATGTTATTGTTGTATTGGTCCGACCCATTTCAGATCCAGTTGGTCTGAAAACCTGGTCTGGTCCAGTTTGTGTTTAGAGGAGTTCAGTACCTGAAAACAGCCTCTAGGTGTCAGACTTACCTCATAAGAGTGTGAGTCTTCAGTCAGCGCACACAATGACTGAAAAGACACAGACACACAACAGCAGCAGCAAGTTTCACCCTGTTTAGTGACGGTGCTGCTGAGTTGGAGACCGCTGCCACTGAAACCACCACCTTCTAGTAAAACCACCACCTTCCAGTGAAACTACCACCACCTTCTACTAAAACCACCACCACCTTCCACTAAAACCACCATCTTCCCCCAAAACCACCACCTTCCACTAAATCCACCTTCTCCTAAAACCACCACCTTCCACTGAAACCACCACCACCTTCCACTGAAACCACCACCACCTTCCACTAAAACCACCACCACCTTCCACTAAATCCACCTTCTACTAAAACCACCACCTTCCACTGAAACTACCACCACCTTCCACTAAAACCACCTCCACCTTCTACTAAAACCACCACCTTCTGTCTACATCAGGTTTTGACTCACACTCAGAATCTGACACAGTAGAGCTTCAGCTGAAGTTGACGAACAGAACTGATTATATACACACATATCCAGTCAGTCCATAGATCCATCTGTCTGATCATCCATCCATCCATCCATCCGTCTGATCATCCATCCATCCATCCATCCATCCATCCATCCATCCATCCATCCATCCATCAATGGATCCATCCGTCCATTGATTGATTGATTGATTGATTGATGTATTCATTTCGAATATGAATGTCAAAACAGAAGAAAATAAACAAAACACTTAAACATCAGACATATAATACATATTCAAAAAGGAGTGACAAGAAGCATAACTTATGAACTCCCACCCCTTCTCCTTAAATAATTAATACCAATAATAACCATCCTACTCTAAGCACATCTATACTCTATACTATATGGCTGATACTTATTATTAAGTCTCTCTGTCTGTCCCTGGATCCGTCTGTCCATCCATCTGTTTGTCAATGGATCCATCCATCCATCCATCCATCCCCTTCCTCTCTCTCCCTCTCCCTCCATATCTTTCTCCTTTGTGCTGGTGCATAATAGAACCACTGCCATATCAGCACTTTATCGGCTACATTATGGCAATCTGTACTGAAGGGGGCACGCACAAACACACAAATACACAAATGCACAAACACACAAATGCACAAACACACAAAGAGGCCAGCACCCCAATAAACCAGTCCCTGACCTGTATCGGCCTTTGGGAAACCAAGCGCAGACAGCTCCAGCCTCATGCACTGTGTTGTGTCCCTTTAAGTGTGGCTTGTGTTACTCCTTCAGATCACCTTTGTGTGTCTGTGTGGGTGGAACACAGTTGTGGTGTTGTGCCTGAAGGGCCCGTGGAGGTCTATATGTGAGGGAATTGATTGGGAGAAAAGGGAAGGCGGTGTATAATGTTTCAGCGGCTAACCTTAGGTAATGGTGGCTTGATGGATTCGGCTCATTTGCTGCAGCGGATCCTGTTTATCAGCTGGAGGCCAACACATTTACATACAGTAGGGGGAGCAGCACTCCAGCCCCCCAGGAGAGTCCAGGAGACCCCAATTAGAACCCATTTAAAGGTTTCCTCAATCAAACCAGATATATAGGAAGGCCGGCGGCTGAACTGCTTAAAGATTCTCATCAGGAAATAGTCACAGCCGAGGGTTTGTTCTCCCATTCATTCGGTGACAAGTTAGAGAAGAAAAGGACTATGGGTAAAACTTTTCACACTTCAAGAACTGAGATGTTTAAGCAGATGAGGTGAGCATATTTAAAGTCAGCCCCGGGTGGAGAGGTCCGTTTTTTCCCTCCTTCTGCGACAGGCTTATATGAAGGTGGAGTCAGGTCCAAACGGGGACCGCGAGGGACAAAAACAAGACACTATTTGTCTATTTCATGGGTCGGAAACCTTGTCTGTTTAAAGAGCCATTTTTGGTCAGAAATGAAAAAAAAAAAAGATCTAGGTGTGGAGATGACAGATGACCAGTGGGAGGCAACTCTTAATTTAATTAATACCTCTTCCCTTTGTGCCAGGCACAGCTTGATACAACTTAAAATTGTCTTAAGGGTACACTTGACTAAGGCAAGGCTGGCAAAAATTTTCTCAAATGTAGACCCATCTTGCCTTGGAGATCTGGAACTGCTGTTAAAGGTTTGAGGATTGATTCTAATGAAGCCTGCACACTGTTGATACTGTACAGGCCAACCAGCTGATTATTTACATGTGTTCTGGTCCTGTCCTAAACTCAGTACTTTTTGGGCCAACATTTTTGGTGCTTATTCAACAATGTTTAAAAAAAAAACATGTTGCTCCCATGACTGCTTTATTCGGACTCAGACCTGAAACCTGCCCTCTTGAGAGTAAAGCTGCTGTGATCATAGCATTTTCCTCCTTAATTGCCAAACGTCTAATTCTCCTCTCCTGGAAGAAACAAGCACCTCCAAACTTTACTAGATGGATTAGAGACACCATGTACTTCCTTAAACTTGAGAAAATAAGATATACTCTTAAAGGTTCCTTGCAAAAATTTAGAAAGACCTGGACTCCCTTCTTAGAATATTACGAGACTTTGCAAGAACCACTGAATAAGGATGAATAACTGTTTTTTTTTTGTTTTGTTTTTTTGTTTAATCTCATATTTTTTAAACCTTTATGTCTTCCCTTTTGTTTCCTCCTTTCTTATTATGGTTGCCCTTCTATTTTCTTATCTGTGATTATTATGTCATATTTTGGGCACCTCTTTTGTAATTTTTCCATAATTAAAAGAATTAAGTCCTCCTTGTAGATTCGAACTTGGTAGTAATAGGGGGATAATTGGGAGGGTAAGAAGGGCTGGTTGGGTGGGTGGGGCATATTCTCCTTATAGTTGTCCTCACTTAAACAATGTATGTATCTTATTTTCTACAGAAACATTGTTTGTGACTGTATGTGTGCATTGAAAATTTTAATAAAAACTGTTAAAAGAGAGGAAAAAAAAATCCTTAATATATTTTATGTGAAAGAGCAGTGACTCTGAGGAGTGTTTGTCATTATCGTTGTGCAACAAAATATGACTGGAATGTGAAGGGTTTCTTTAAAATGGAGAATACACATGAATGCCCTCAGTGTCAGACATTAAAAATTAGTCTACTTTAGCTACTAGTAGGGTAAGGTAAGGTAAAGTAAGGTAAGGTAAAGTAAGAGTCTCTCTCTTTCTTTTTCTCTTCCTTTACCCTCTCTCTTTAACTCCACTGGTCAAAGCAGATGTCCATCCTTCAGGAGTCAGGGGCTGCTCCAGGTTTGTGCCTGATAAAAGGAGGTTTTTCCTTCCACTGTCACCAGTCACAGGTGTTTACTCCTGGGGGATTCTGTGGGGTTTCTGGAAATTGGCTTGGGAGCCTGATTTTGACCGACTCTATATGTAAAGTGCCATGAGATAAACTTATGTTATGATTTGGTGCTATATAAAAAAAATCTGATTGATTAATTGATTGATAGACAAGACAAGACAAGACAAGACAAGACAAGACAAGACAAGATAAGATAAGATAAGATAAGATAAGATAAGATAAGATAAGATAAGATAAGATAAGATAAGATGAGATGAGATGAGATGAGATGAGATGAGATGAGATGAGATGAGATGAGATGAGATGAGATGAGATGAGATGAGATGAGATTGATCCCACCATGGGGAAATGTCTCAGTACTACTCAGAATGACTCTGGTTGTGACAATAATAGTTACAAATGTCAAAAAAAGGTATTCATTCCATTTGGTTTCTTTAGACAAAGCCACAGGGAGTCTCTGGAAAATGGCTCCTGGGCCACATTTGGCTCTTTATCCACAGGTGTCCCACCCATGCTCTATTTCTTCTATTTTTTTCCTCTTTCCTCTATCAACAAAAAGACATGAGGCTGAGGTAAAGCAAAGATCTAATGTTCCACCAGTGGGACCGAGCTGTCTAAGTTCCACTATATAGTTTACTGTATCCAGTGTGTAATGTTTTGTTTGGTGTCATTGTAAATTTATTTTTCTTCATATCTATTAGGGACCGTGGAATACCTGCACCATTGCACCCCTAACATCTATTATTACTTACTTATATATACTTATTTATTGTTATTATGACTTTTACTGTTATCACTTTAACTTTTATAACTTTAATTATTGAACTATATATACATATTATGCTTATTATATTATAATATAATTAGTTATTTATTATTATTATTATTACTATTAATACTCTCGAGGCACTTTGCAATAAAATTTCCGAAAAGGCCCGAGTGATGTTTCAGTTTGTTATGTAAACAAGCAGACTGTGTTTATGATGGAGTCATCAGAGGGAGTGATTCAGGTGTGAAAGACTAATGGATTAGTAATAATTAGACTATCACTGGGGTTTTACAAATTTTAAAAAAAATTGTGATAAAGTCACACACTGCTTTAATTCTTTAGTTCAGATAATATGACATTTACTGCATTAATTTTGGATGTTTCTGTGATGGTATGTGATTGTGTGAAACTGATAGTGAAAGAGGCGGAGCTTGTTTTAGATAAAATGACCTAAATCTACTCCTGATGACTATTCTACAGTTTATAGAGCAGAATGATGACTGTAGATATTTCATTCATTTTATGGATATTTTAATGGACAGTTAAAAAAAAAAAAACAGATGAAACCTCTTAAATATGTTCTAATCGTTTTGGCCTCCACTGTATTAGGTTATTAGCCACAATTCATCTCATTTCTCATTTTTTCCTCATTTGCTGGTTCATTATTTTGGTTCTGGGTAGATCTGGGGAATATGGACAGAAAATTAAGACAATTTACAGTTTTATCTGGCCACATGAAAACAAAACTTGATTCAACAGCATTCATCAGCACCTTAGATAAATAAAGTCATATCTTATGGAAATTGAGATAATATATAAATAAATAAATAAAAATCTGCTATTTTTCTGTCTGTGTCACACAATAATTGTTCATTGTTCACAGAAGAATACAAACTCCAAAGTTAAAAGTGGATAAAAACAGTAGAACTCACTTCATCTGATATTTATTGAACTCAGACCAAACAACTGCTTGTTTCATGAACATTATGACCTGTAATGATCTGTCTACTCATGCCTGGCACATGTACGTTTACATTAGTATATTTGCACATTTTTCTTTTTTTCTTTTTTTTAACTATTATATTTAAAATTTTCTAACCTTGTTATACAGTATAGCAGTTTTTTTCTGCTTTTAATATATCTCTGTATTTTATTGTGTTGTATATCGTTGTATAGTGCACTGTCACACAGACCACCTGTAATTTTGTTGCAGAACCTGTCTATTCTATTGTATTCTATTCTATTCTATTCTATTTGATTTGATTCGATTTTTGGTCACAACTGTACACATGACCCAGCTCTAGTTCATAGTATCTGACACAAAGTCCTATTTAAACAATGTATTTTTTTTATTTATTATTATTTTATTTTATTATATTTATACTTCACACCACACGTGTGTCTCTTAATGTTTTCAATTTTATTTATTTATTTATTTATTTTTACCACCGCTGTACGTCAAATATCTCTACTGACTACCTCTGCTGTATATCTGTGGGTTATGTGTACATTTAATACCTAAACAGATCAATTCGACGAACACACATCAGCCCATATGTGATCTGATTTTCTTCTTCTGTGCTTTTGTTGTTTCATTTACAACAGGTCTCCCAAGATCAGTGATAAGTGCAGAATGAAAGCATTTGCATTTTAACCATATTTACATAATGAAAACATGTGTGAATCTAATACTCTGTGCTGATGTGTTCAATTAGTGAGTTTGTATTTACACCACACGCACAGTGTAAATACATCTGCACACAGCAGTGGCCCTTCACACACACACACACACACACACACACACACACACACACACACACACACACACACACACACACACACACTATTCGTCTCAGACTCTGTGGAATTCAACAAGCTGCCAGTTCTTGACAGCAAGATAAATAATAATCCTCTGATGGATGCTGCCGTCAAGTGAAAGCTCAAGGAAGATTTAATAAAATCCAATAGAATCTAATTGAAGTGGCATGAGGGTGTGTGTGTGTGTGAGGGAAGTCACTGCAGTGTGTGTTTGTGTGGGGTTTTTCACAGATCAGTGGTTTGTTATTACGAATAAAGAGTCTGAAACATAAGATTTCCATGTGGTTCAGGTAAACAGCTGACAGGTGGGTCCTGTTCTGTGGATCGTCTGCGTTTGTACTAGATTCAACTAATTCACTGGGCTTTGTGTTCTGAGGATGTTCCTCAGGTGTTCCGCTCACTCATCTCTATAGGAACAGTGGACGCTGCATGAACACACTGTGCTTTGTAAAAGTATCCCCCCCCCGCCCCCCTTGGATCTTTGACAGTCTCTGACAGTCTTACACATTTAATATCTCACTTATCTCCGTCAGTTCTGCACACGTTGTACATCACTCACCTCTGACAGTTTGTACGATTACCCAGATATTGCACATTTTTGTAAATTTATATTTTTCTCTTACAGCACAGGTGTCAAACATGCAGCCCGGGGGCCAAAACCAAAGTCAAAGGGTCCAATTTGGCCCCTGTGATGAATTTGTGAAATGCAGAAATTACACTGACGATATTAACAATCAAGGATGTTAGAATCATTTTAGCTCAATTCAATCTCAAGTGGGTCAGACCAGTAAAATACTATCATAATAACCTAGAAATAATGAAAACTACAAATTTATCTCTTTGTTGTAGTGTAAAAAGAAAAGTAAAATTACACAAAAATGTTTACATTTACAGACTAGCCTTTTGCAAAAAATGTGAATAACCTGAAGTTTTTTACGAGAAGTATGTGGAATTGTACCAATATTCTGCCTCTTACTAAATGTTTTGTGTATTTGTAGATCCACTGTGATCTCTAAGCTGTGATTCACATGTATAAATGATAAACTGAGGTGTAATATTATTAAAATTGCACTTATTTTTCTTAAGAATTTTCAGGTTCATATTTGTTCATGTTATGTTCAAGTACGGTTCGTAGATGTAAACATTTTCATGACAGAATATGACTTTTTCACTCAAAAACAGAGAAAAAAACTTAGGAGTTGACATTATTTCTAAGTTCTTATCCTATTATTTATATTATTTTACCAGTCCGGCCCACTTTAGATCATATTAGGCTGAATGTGGCCCCTGAACTAAAATGAGTTTGACACCCCTGTCTTACAGGGTTCCTACACATTTGAAATGTCAAAATTCCATACTTCTTCCAGACCCTAATTTCCAGATGTCTTGATAAAAAAAATTCCGACCAGCCAACCAGTCTTCATATTTGGGATTTATGAGCCAGTCGTCAGAGATTTAGATCTACCCATTATGAGTTCTGCCAACGATCATACAAGGCGTGTTGAATAGCTCACTCACGAACAGTGTGTGGACATCACCTGTCCGTCAAAGCAGCAGTGAAACTTGACGGCACATGGGCGGGCCTTAAAATAGGATGGAGGAGAATAAGAGCAGAAGGCGGGGCATTCAACGTGTCAATCTGCCCAAATGTTTTCTGGGACACGTAGCCTACTGAATGTGCTCTCACACAAACATTTTAGCTGCATTAGCAAGCACCTAAAAAAACAGATCGATCTGTTTCTTCTTTTTTTTTTTTTTTTTTTTTTTTTTAGATATTTATAATTCTTTGTTTTAGAAAATAGAACAGTGGGAACAGTCTTGGAAACATGAATATTTTTCCATTATTTGTTTCCATTTTCCATACTTTTCCAGACCTGGAAATTTATAAAATCTAATTCTTTCAAATACTTTCCATACTTGTGTAGGAACCTTGCTCTTAGTAATAGAAGTTTAGATTTTTTTCTATTTTTTATGCTCTTTTTCTTTTACATGTCATTTTTTTTTATTTTTTTTTTTTATGCCACTTTGTTTTGGCTGTTGTAATTTCAGTTAAATTATTTCAATGTTTATAGTTATACTTTCATACTTATCTTAAATTCTGTTGGCATTCAGTGTGGACAGCAAAGTAAGATTTTCATTGTACAGGGAAAGCTGTTTCTTTACTGTACAAATAAATAAATCGCTTTGAATGCTTTTTCACATTTTGCCCCATTACAACATGGATGTAAAACTCATTTTCTTTCAGGTTCCACATTTGATCTTATCTGGGTCAGGCCAGTAAAACAACAGCATAATAGCCTATAACAAACATTAAATTATTAAAATATTTACATTTACAAACTATCTAAACAATAAAGATGTGAATAACCTGAAAAAACTGAAATTTCATAAGAAAAATAAATACAATTTTAACAACACTATGCCTCAACTTATTATGTCAACATGTGCATTATATGTAGATAACAAGGCACAAAACATGTAGTAACAGGTAGAAAACTGTTGGAGTTTGGAACTAAAAATGAGTTAATATCTTCAGTTCAATTTTTTTTTTTACCACAAATTCATCCTGCGGGCCAGACTGGACCCTTTGGCGGGCCGGTTTTGGCCCATGGGCCATATGTTTGACATCCCTGCCGTAGTCAATGCTAATGATTTTCCAACAAATGTTAACACATAAGACTTGTTTTTGTTCAGACTGTGTATATTTAATTAGAATGAAAGTATAAATACATCTCTAGGCTGTACTTGTAATGACCATAATGCATTGTGGGATGCAGTACATCATGAAAGTAATTTGAATCACATAATAGCAGATGCTGAGAATGGTAATAAATGACGCCAGATCTGTTTAATTTATTATTTGCAGGTAAATTACTGAAACTCCAATGCTTTTGCTTCATCTGTAACAGACTGGACTCAGGTTCTACAGCTGATGACTGGTCAAATTAAATACGTCCTTTCACTCAGCAGGGGTTTTATATTAAAGCAGGACTCATTTGCTATTTTTGGACATATTTATAAACCATTATAAGTATTTCCCACTAATGCATAAGGAAAAAAGAACAGGGTGCTGGGTGTTTTGAAGTGGAAATGACTCTTTAGAGTGATCTTTCTCAGTTTTAAGACCATTTTATTTATTTCAGAATTATGAGTTATTGAGGGGACATTGCCTCTGTGGATCAGGGAGGTGTTCAGCCGACAGCTTCAATAAGTTGGCATTACTCAGTGTTTTTTAGAGTAGTTTTATTCCCCGTCTGCCTTTAAATGTTACGTTCTATTATCCTGTTGGAGGCTTTATTTCTAAGGACATGATGGATCTAAACTGGTGAAAGGTGAAGGATAGAATGACAATAACGACCCCTTTGAATAGTGTCATTATCTGTAATTATATTAATAAGAGCATAATTCTCATTTAGAGAAAACGTCTGGGATGAAAGGCAGCAAAATACACGAAGAAATAGGACAAACAGGCTCAAGCGTTACATCATCTGGAAGAATCAGGGAGTTTAGATAAAAGCAGGGACACGACGGGCAGCGAGAAACCTTCAGTTAAGGCTCCGAGACCAAAGCCAAAGCCAAATGAACTTCTGCCGTCCTCACTGGGGCCAAAGAGGTAAACCTGGATCTAATTAAAATGACAGAATAGTAAACCGAGAACGTTCTAAAGGCCAAAAGTACTTCTATAACCGTAACTAAACTGATCACTGACTCCATCAGGAGAGGCAAAGGGAAGCAGTTATTGAACAAAACACAGTGTTGGGTGTGTTTTTAATATGCACAGTGTCACAATTTAGTCACATTTAAACCTCAAATTTCCCCTGAGATAGCCTTTGTCAATGAGAAATCCATCTGGAATCGCGGGGCTTGAATCCAAATATGAAGGCGGGACTAACAGGCGCCGAGTAAACCAATCACAGATAAGACAGATATTAAAGATATTATATTCAGCTAAATTTGATCTGAAGTAGGCCGGACCAGAAAAATAACATAATAACTCATAAATAAAGACAACTCCAAATTTTTGTCTTTGTTTAAGTGTAAAAAAAAAAGCTCCATTAAATTATGAAAATACTTACTTTTATAAACTATCCAAAAAAAGAAAAAAAAAAAACAAAAACAAAAACTGAAATTTAAATTAAAAAAACGTTAGAAAATTTCGTGCAATTTTAACAATATTATTCCTTAACTTATCATTTCTCCATGTGCATTATGGATCAGATCTACAAAGACACTAAAGACTGAGGAACAGGCAGAAAAATTATTAAAATTGTGCTTAATTTTCTTTAGACATTTCAGGTTGTTCATATTTGTTCAGGTTATTCACATTTTAGTGTTACAGGATAGTTTGTAAATGTAAATATTTTCATAATTTAATGTTATTTTTTGCACTAAAACAAAGAAAAAAAAACTTAAGTTGTTAATTCTAATTTTTTTTGGGGCTTAATTCAAGATTTTTTTACTTAATTGAAGATTTTTTTTGGCTTAATTCAAGATTTTTTTTTACCTTAACTGAAGATTTTTTTTGGCTTAATTTAAGATTTTTTTTGCTAAATTTGAAATTTTTTTTTTACTTAATTGAAGATTTTTTTTGGCTTAATTGAAGATTTTTTTTTTACTTAATTGAAGAATTTTTTTTTTTTGGCTTAATTCAAGATTTTTTCCTTAATTCAAGCTAAATTTTTTTTGCTTAATTCAATTCAAGACTGGAATTTTGCACTTGGCAAAAACATCCCAGGGGCCAAACTGGACCCTTTGGCGGAGCGCATTTGGCCCCTGGGCCGCATGTTTGACACCCCTGTATTAGACAGAGGTTCACCAGCCTACTTTCATTCGTTCTAAGTGCTAAAGTTTCAGGAGTAAGACCTAGAATAGAGATCTCCGGGCACATTCGGATTTCTTTGTCTATAATATTGGAAATTGTGTGAATTATCCTTCTCCAAACTTCTTGCATATGTTCACATTTCCAAATACAGTGATACAAGTTACCTCTCTTGGTTCCACATTTATACAGATGTCTGGGATACTGGGGTTGAATTTGTTAAGTTTTCAGAAGTTATAACACGCTGGTTAAGCTTAAATTTAATTTAAATGTCGCTGAACAGGTGGAAAGTCATTTACACAAAAATGAAAGTGCTGGACCTGCAGAAATGTGTTATTATTTGAGATAAGACTCTCTAATTAGCACATTTCTCAGAAATTTGTACCTCAAAATCTTGCAGACGACAAAAACAGGATGACAAACACCTCAGCCAGCGCTACACAACTTTCAACATACACTGTCAACGTATGCCAGCACCACAGATTTTCTGAAAAACGTCATTTCTTCCACTTCCTGTTACCAGGCTGATTCACAACAGGAGGTTCACAGACTGTCACGACTGCAGCTCAAACTAGATGGAAGGTTTAGCCAATCAGCACTGGACACGGACTCTATATTTGGACCAATTAGCTCTGCATATTTGTTCAATCAGCACTTTGTGCCAATTATCATGAAGGACAACAGTAATAAGCTCTTCATCCAGTCCGTTCTGTTGTATACTGGCCTCTCTTATGTCTGATAGACCCACAGTTTGATGCCTCGTCTCATGTGAGCAGCCACATGCTCTACCAGCCGAACCAGGGTTGGTCCATATGACAACACAAACGCATCCACTGTTGGAGATTTCAACAGGATCTTATGTGATTCTGTGTTATTTCGCAAACTTGCAGGACTAGGGGTGTGTATCGGCAAGAATCTGGCAATACGATACAAATCACAATACTAGGATCACGATACGATATATCACAGTATATCATGATACTGTTAAAAAGGCAATTTTTTGTTTGTTTCTTTTTTTAAATGATTATTTCCTGGAAGAATTGAATTACACCAGAAATATGCACAAATACTAAACACATTTTTATTTGATCACAACAGGATCTAATGCTATATCACAAAATGTTCCTGTGTTCAAACTTAAATTAGGTTTCATAGACATTACATTTTAAGATCCTGTTCAAATGTTCATATTCTATTAGTTCACAACTAACATCAGAACATTATTTTTGTGCAATCCCAAAAAAGGAACTAATATTATGGAGATAAGTTATTTAGTTTAAACACAGACTACTGAACTGGAAATGTGTCCCCCAACAAATATCAATGTTGAGAGAAATGAAGTAAAACCCATCTCTGAGGCATTTTGGAAACAAAGATAATTTAAACCAAACTAACCAATGTAATGATATTTATCAGAACATAAAACTATATTATAACATTAGTCATTATTGTTTTGTATCCCAGACCCCTGTTAGAAAAGAAACACCTGAATCCAACGTGTCCACATACTTTTGTCCACGAAGTGTATGTAGGTGTATTTTCCAGTTTTGGTTGGTTCTGTATCAGAGAACACCACCACCAGGGGAGTAAAGTGATGGAGCGGCGTCTCATCAATAGCTCCACATGATCCCTCTGAGGGCACGGTGCCTCTCAGTCACGCCAGCTTTCATCTGGATGCTGTCAGGCTCCTGCAGAGATGCTATAGCCAGGACTAGACATGACGAGTTTGTTTTTTCCTCAGAGTTTAATCAGGTGTTTTTCCATCAAAATCAGACGACTTCTTGGTGTCAAACATTACTGTCACCAGTCACAAGTGTTTGCTCCTGGAGGATTCTGTTGGGTTTCTGTAAATTGGCTCAGAGTCTGGTTCTGACCAACTCTGTATGTAAAGTGTCATGAGATAACTTTTGTTATGATTTGGCGCTATATAAATAAAATTTGATTTGATTTTGATTTGAAACATGCGACTTGTGGGCCAAAATCCGATCCGACCCACAGGATGAATGTGCAAAGTGCAAAATTTACACTGAGGATACGAACAGTAAAGGGTGTGGAACTCAGTTTAGTTCAGGTTCCACATCAAGTAAAATAAAATATAACCTAATAACCTATAAAAAGAGTCCACATTTTCTTCTGGGTTTAACCCTTTCATGCATGAATTATGAGAACATTAATCAAGATTTTTTTCTTCATTCCTCTTCAGGCATTAAGAAAACAATGCGATTATTATTATTATTATTTTTTTTATGAAGCTATTTTTCATGGAGTTGCAAAAATGTCCACTAAGCTGGACACCATGGATTTAACTTCTGAAGCAAAGAAACGTGTATTTACTGATATACTGTGTGAAAACTATGAAATAAAAACAATAAATGCTGCTAATTTGATGTTTTCTCACATTTTAACATACACTACAAACAAAAAGTTAATGATATTTTTAATTTTTTTCGGGTTATTTTTTTCAGTTGGGATTTTTGCACAATGCTTTTTACTGTTTTGTGTGTGAACTGAATTGAAACACATTTTTTTAAATGACCAGACAGTTTTATTTACAAATGGCAAAAATGACAAAAAAAAAGACAAAAAAAAAAGAAAAATTCCTTAACTTTTTGTTTGTAGGGTACTTTAATACTAGTCATTACTCACTTCATGGAGATAATATACCACAAAAAAAAAACAAAAAACAAAACTTTTGTTGTTAATTACAGTGTAATAACAATAACAAGGAATTGATTTACACTCAAACATGTTAGATCAGGTTTATCAAGAACAGCAAAGTTACAGTAATTTAATCAATTGCAGTGTATGAGATGATGCATAAGCGTCCAATGTGTTGGCTGATATGAAACTAAAACAACAAAATCCATGAATATACAAAAGAACAGCTGTAGAATAGCTGTCCACTGTAGTGACCACTATGCATGAAAGGGTTAATGTGAAAAAAAAGGTTACATTATGCCATTTAATAATGACAACTCCACATTTTTCCATTTGTTTCAGTGCAAAAAAATGACAAAGTATGAAAATATTTACATTCACAAACTATCCTTTAAAAATAATACATGAAGAACCTGAACAAATATAAACAACCTGAAATTCCTAAAGAAAATTAAGTGTGATTTTTACAATATTCTGCCGGTTTTGTGCCTTTATCGATCCAATCTTTAATGTACATGTATAAATAATAAGGTGAGGCATAATATTGATAAAATTGCACTTATTTTTCCCACAAAATTTCCATTTTTTCTGATAATTCATATGTTTTTTTGTGTAAGTAGTTTGTAAATGTCAATATTTTCATAATTTAATGTGATTTTTTTGAACAAAAGCAAAGACAAAAATTTGTAGTTGTCATTATTTATAGGTTATCATGTTATTACTAGCGCATAGACCCTCTAGATGTGGTTCTAGATGTGGTAGTTTTTATGCTGAGAACTTCATTTCCCATCATGCAGTGTGGTCCTGTACTTCCTATCAACTGTCATGGTCATAGCCACATGATTGTAAGGCTATTGCATTCCAAAATTACTAATATCTCCCAAAATATTGGTCCTATCAAGTTGCTGAGATATTTAATGTGGAGATGGGACTATACTTCAACTGTAGGTCCCAAATTAGCCAAATGGGAGAAAACGTCTGTGTAAAGATATGCCTTTATGTCAAATATTTGAGTATAGTTTTAATTTTCATTTTATATACCTAATATTTGGAACCAATATTCACTTCAAGTCTTTGAAAGGGTTCATTAAGCATCTTTGTGTTATTTATGCAAAATTTTTCAAATCGGATTTTATCTTTTTTGTGAGTTTTTTGGGCTTTTGTGTTGAAATAGTAGGTTAAAGTGAAAAAATAATAGGCAGATGATACAGATGAAGTTGTGCCAAAAAAAAAAAGATACCAAACATGGGTATAGTAAACATTTCTTTATATAGTATATAAAGGCAAAATCAAAAGTACTCAAAAACGGCCAAAATAGGCTCTGACCCTTAAGGGTTAACACCGATATCTAGGGACTGATGTTAGTTAATGCGTCACTTCTGATTTTAACTTCATTTCTCACCATACAGTGTGGTACTGCACTTCCCGTCAACTGTCATGGTCATAGCAACGTGACTGTAAGGCTAATGCATTCCAAAATTACTAATATCTCCCAAAATATTGGTCCTATCAACTTGCGGAGATATTTAATGTGGAGATTGGACTATTCCTCAACTGTAGGTACCAAATGGGCCAGTTAAAAACATCTCAATTTGTCAGAACTCTGCAGATACACACACATGCAGATGCCCTGAGACCTTCCAGTATTTTGATATAGACTAGCGCACTGACCCATGAGGCGCCACAGGTCATATTAACACTGATATCTAGGAACTGTGGTTAGTAAATATGTTGTTCCTGTTTTTAACTTAATTTCCAATCGTACAGTGTGGTACTGCACTTCCCGCCAACTGTCATGGTCATAGCAACGTGATTGTACGGCTAATGTATTCCAAAATGACTAATATCTCCTAAAATATTGGTCCTGTCAACTTGTGGAGATATTTAATGTGGAGATGGGACTATACTTCAACTGTAGGTCCCAAATTGGCCAGTTAAACACATCTCAATTTGTCAGAACTTTGCAGATACACACACACACACACACACACACACACACACACACACACACACGCTCTAAGACCTAGTATTATGATAGTACTAGCATGTTGACCGGTGGAGAACCACAGGTCATATTAACACCGATATCTGGGGACTGACATTAGTAAATGCATCATTCCTGACTTTAACTTTGTTTCCCATCATGCAGCGTGGTACTGCACTTCCCGTCAACTGTCATGGTCATAGCAACGTGATTGTAAGGCTAATGCATTCCAAAATTACTAATATCTCCCAAAATATTGGTCCTATCAACTTGCGGAGATATTTAATGTGGAGATGGGACTATACTTCAATTGTAGGTACCAAATGGGCCAGTTAAAAACATCTCAATTTGTCAGAACTCTGCAGATACACACACATGTAGACGCTCTGAGACCTTCCAGTATTTTGATATAGACTAGCACATTGACCCATGAGGCGCCACAGGTCATATTAACACTGATATCTAGGAACTGAGGTTAGTAAATATGTTGTTCCTGTTTTTAACTTAACTTCCAATCATGCAGCGTGGTACTGCACTTCCCGCCAACTGTCATGGTCATAGCAACGTGATTGTAAGGCTAATGTATTCAAAAATGACTAATATCTCCTAAAACATTGGTCCTATCAACTTGCGGAGATATTTAATGTGGAGATGGGACTATACTTCAACTGTCGGTACCAAATTGGCCAGTTAAAAACATCTCAATTTGTTAGAACTGTGCAGATACACACACACATATGCACACACCTTCCAGTATTATGATATAGATTGTACTGGTCTGACCCACTCAGATTGGGCTGAACGTGGAACCTGAACTAAAATGAGTTTGACATCCCCGCCTTACATAAACTCCATGTGAGGTCAGAATGTCTGTTTCTCCGCTGTCTCTCTCTTCTAAAAGGCTGATGGTGAAGTGCAGCGTTGGGATGATGGGTTATTTGCCGGTCAGGTTTGGAGGGAATCTCTTCAGAGTTCTAATGGAGCTTTCAGACTGGCTGTTGGGTTCAGTACACTGTTGGGAGAGTCACGGACGTGTGGCCTTTTCAACACTTCAGCTCTTCTATATGAAGTCTGCACCTCTTTACCTCAATTAAGGTACTCTGACAGGTCTGGAGAGCTATTGTGGTGAGAATAAAACCCAGTTCAGACAAGAGGAGAGAGTTCTCATCAGCGCAGAGACAACACAGCCTCTTTATTTCTTCTCTAACTGCCAGCTTTTCAGGCTTTTGTGTAGCTGGATATAATTTGTAGCTTTTTAATAAAAGAAAGTGCTACTGAGTTATTTACTATAGTTGCATTTCTGGTATTGATGAAACAGCAGAAACATGAGGTTTACAAATGATCCAGTCCATTCCTGGAACAGCTGGTCACTCAGAGGAGGTGGTGCATGAAGAAAACTCCAGCTACAGCCAGTTATTTATTCATTTTTTCTTTATGTCTGGTGGGATGAACGTTGTTTTGTTGACGTTATGATTAACTATGAACTTGTAGAAGTATTTCTTTTGCATGATAGTATAAATTAACTTTATTTGGTTGTCTTATGCTGATAATTTGCATCAAGCATTTGATTTTGTCTGTGGTTGTATTGTGTTTTTTTTATATGTTCGAAATAAAACTTTTTTCATTTAAATGGGATTTTGAAAAACCTTGGCACGTTTCCACTGAAATTTCCCAGGAAAAACTCAACCAAACGCTTTCCCTGTAAATATATAATGGAGGGTGGGACTGACTTTTGTTTGTACTTGTAGAAAACACCAACTACTGCCATTTATTTCATTTATTTAACTGTCATTATCATAATTTTTTCTGTTTCTTCTTTTTGTCTGGTGGGATGATAATCGTTGTTTGTGGAGGTAATGATTAACAATGAACTTGCAGCTTAAAATAATGTCAGCAAGTTGAAATATTGTAAATTATGATTAACAGGATGGAAATATATTGGAAAGGGATGGGTTTAACTAGGTGTTTGATTCAACCCACTCCTTTTTGGAGTATTTTTTTGCATAATAGTATAAATTAATTTTATTCGGGTGTCTTATGTTGATCATTTGCGTCATGCATTAGCTTTTGTTGGTGGCTGTACTGCGTTTTTTTCATATGTCTGAAATAAAACATTCATTCAGAGCCCCTTTTATCATTTATATGGGATTTTTAAAAACCTTGGTGCATTTCCACTGAAATTTCCCAGGAAAAATTCAACCCAACGCTTTCCCTGTAAATATATAATAGGGGATGGGACTTAATTTTTTTTTTTTATTTGTAGAAAACACCAACTATGGCCATTTATTTTCTTTATTTAACTATCATCATCATTATTTTTTCTGCTTCTTCTTTTTGTCTGGTGGGATGATAATCTTTGTTTTGTTGAGGTTATGATTAACTATGAACTTGCAGCTTAAAATAACATCAGCAGGTTGAAATATTGTAATTTATGATGGAATAGGATGGAATATATTGGAAACGGATGAGTGTAACTAAATGTTTGATTCTACCCACGCCTTTTTGGAGTATTTCTTATGCATAATAGTATAAATTAACTTTATTTGGTTGTCTTATGTTGATAATTTGCATCAGGTATTAGATTTTGTTTGTGGTTGTATTGTGTTTTTTTTAGATGTTCGAAATAAAACTTTCATTTCCATCACAGGAACTTTTATCATTTACTTGGGATCTGGAAAAACCTTGGCGTGTTTCCACTGAAATTTCCCTGGAAAAACTCAACCCAACACTTCCCTGTAAATATATAATGGAGGGTAGAACTTACAATTTTTTTACTTGCAGAAACCACCAACTATAGCCATTTATTTAACTATCATTATCATTATTTTTTTCTTGCTTTTTTCTCTTCATCTGGTGGGATGATAATTGTTGTTTTGTTGGGGTTATGATTAACTATGAACTTGCAGATTAAAATAATGTCAGCAGGTTGAAATGTTGTAATGTCTGATTTAATATGATGGAATATATGGGAAGGGGTGGGTTCATTTATTTTTCATTTCATTTATTTATTTGTTTCGAGCAGAAGAAAAAACTAAACTTTCATGTGTACAAGGAACTAATAGCAGAAAAATAAATTAATAAATAGAGGTGATCAAAATATAGCAATTGCCATGTACACTTCTAATAAGAAAATAAATTCAATATGTAGTGCTCGAAAAGGAGTGGGGGGAGGTTTAACTAAGTGTTTGATTCTACCCACTCCTTTTTGGAGGTTTTTTTTTGCACAATAGTGTAAGTTATATATATTTAGTTGTCTTATGTTGATATTTTGTGTTAGGCATTAGCTTTTGTTGGTGGTTGTATTGTTTTTTTTTGTTTTTTTTTAACTTTCATTTACATCACAGGAACTTTTATCATTTATATGGGATTTTGAAAAACCTTTGCGCGTTTCCACTGAAATTTCCCAGAAAAAACTCGAACCTAATCTTTCCCTGTAAATATATAATGGAGGGTAGGCTTTTTATGATAGTATTTTACCGGTCTAACCCACTTGAGACCAAACTAAGGCTTTATATGGACCCTAAACTAAAATGACTGATTGATAATATCTTCAATGTATTTTTTGCATTTCACAAATTCATCCCATGGGTCGGATTGGACCCTTTGATGGGCCGGTTTTGGCCCTCAGGCTGTATGTTTGACACCCCTGCCATACATCACCAGCCTAATTTAAATAATTTTCCATAACTTTGAGGTGCACATGCAAACCACACAGATTAGCAGGGTTTCTTTTACCCAGATTAAATAAAATTCCTTGAAATAAGACTCAGTATACAGGGTGGGGAAGCAAAATTTACAATGAACATTTAGTTGTTTTTTCTCAACAGGCACTACGTCAATTGTTTTGAAACCAAACATATATTGATGTCATAATCATACCTAACACTATTATCCATACCTTTTCAGAAACTTTTGCCCGTATGAGTAATGAGGAAAGCAAACGTCAAAGAGTGTGTGATTTGCTGAATGCACTCGTCACACCAAAGGAGATTTCAAAAATAGTTGGAGTGTCCATAAAGACTGTTTATAATGGAAAGAAGAGAATGACTATGAGCAAAACTATTACAAGAAAGTCTGGAAGATACTATTAAAGAAGAATGGGAGAAGTTGTCACCCCAATATTTGAGGAACACTTGCGCAAGTTTCAGGAAGCGTGTGAAGGCAGTTATTGAGAAAGAAGGAGGACACATAGAATAAAAACATTTTCTACTATGTACATTTTCTTGTGGCAAATAAATTCTCATGACTTTCAATAAACTAATTGGTCATACACTGTCTTTCAATCCCTGCCTCAAAATATTGTAAATTTTGCTTCCCCACCCTGTAAAAGGGGTTTAAGAGACAATTCGACTTCAACATTTATCTGTTACAGTAACAAAAGGTGTTATCTCTGAGATGAACTGGGTCTCACAAACCTAAGCTCTGTTTCCACGTATTTAGATTCCTGACATCACACATGCCTAGTTAAATAGAGTTGCTCCCACTGGACTCGATACAAACAGTAACTTTTGTCGTATAAATGAGGGAACACGGATCCACTGTGCTCTGCATCCATTTAGCCTTCTGTGCCTGGACACAAGCCTGGTTTCTATGGGCGACGCAGTTATTTGTCATAAAAGTTAAACTAGACTACGTGCATGCGAGCTTGAAATGTGTTTTGCTTGACACAGCGATCCCCAAGTGCACTGTGGGAATACATTTAAGAGCCCAGAGGAGAGCTGAGTCTGGAAACTCCATATGATAGACTGACATTACAGTTTCTACAGAATTAGGTCCAGTCTGTCCGTGATTTTACATTTAACACTGTTAGCAGGTAAATATTTATGGTTACATATTAAAAGTAAGATAAATACAATAAAAAAAAATGCATAGATTCATACAATAATAATCCCTCTAAATGTGTGTGATAGCGTATTTTTATGTATTTATTTATTTACTTTATTTATTAGGGACCATGTACAATTTTAAACATAAATGTTACCATTTGATGCATCGTACCAGAGTTAGCTTTTGGCTAATTTACATCTGCAGTCCCTAATTTATCTGCAGATACGCTGCCCTCTGCCTGTAATCCCTTATCTTCTTGTTTGGTGTTAATGGGTCATCAGTGTTTGGCATCGTGTCAGGTTGCGCAGGTGAAAATCAATAAAAACAACTCCAGTTATATGGCCCTCTTCTTTCTGCTCTACTCAATTTTCAACCAAAAAAATAAAAAATAAAATAAAATAAAATAAAAAAACACATTACTTTCACTCTTGAAACCAATTTACAAACATTGACTCTTGCACCTGTAGCAGCAGGGATTTACAAAAACCTAACTTGATTTTTATTCATTTTCATTCTTCATAATTAATAAATGAGCAACAAAATGAGTCCTAACTGTGATTACATTTACATTCACTAATGTTTATCTCAGATGTACAGAAGTGGAGATGTTTACAATTAAAAAATGTATTACAGAAGCAATTGATTAGATGTGTTAATCAGATTTGTTCTATGCACTCAGGTTTTAATCACATTGCATTGGTTCATTTTTCTTCAACGTGATATTAATTACTACAAATGTTGACTTTGACCTTTTGACTGAATATATGTGTCACCACAACTGGATGACCTTCAACCAACCATCATTTTCCAGGTAGATGGTGCACCACCTGTGACGGGGTTCCTCAGAATGAAAGGGAAAATAATGGCGTAGTCGAAAAAATATATATTTTTAAGCGATTTATTGTGCTTGTCTTCCCAAAGTGCAAAAAATTAGTGATCAGTACAAAGTCAAAAAAAACAAAACAAAACATTTACATTCATAGCATGCATCAGTGCATCTAGCTCTCTGTTACCTTCAGTGTAACCAGCTCAGAATCCACTGACCCATGATGGAGACAGGCCCTCTTTTAAAGCCCTGAGGCTCCTCCCCCCAGGTAATGAACACCCCAAACTGGCCATATCTCCCACACCATTCAACATACCATGTGAACATAATTACAATAAATCCTCTCAAAATATAACACATGTAATACCCTTAACAACGGGTTTCTAAAACAACCACAGGGCTCGTGACTGCGACTGAATTACGGTCGCATGCGCCTGAGAATTTCGGTAGTGCGACTGTTTTTGAGATTACGATCGCACGGTGCGCCAATAAAAAAATGAGCGAAAATTAATACGTGCGCCTAGAATAATGGCTGCAGAAGTAACTCGTCAGCTGAAAATAAACAAGCTCCACGCCCCGCTGACTGAAGCAGAAAATCTAGTCCCCGCCCCCTCGCGTGCGCATCTCTGCGGATGGTCCAACACTGCATGACTTCGATGCACTGCCAGCGGTCAGGAAGTACCTACACTTCTGGCACCAGGTCAAGGAGACTTGACTTCAGGCGTGGTGTAGACCACAGTGACTAAGGGCCTTTAGGCCATGAAATGAAAAAGTTGGTTGTTGCAAATAATGGTGTGATTCGTCTTTCTTCTCCAAGAACCAACTAAAGTATATACCACACATTGACAATTGTTTTGCACCTGTGTCAATGTAAGCTTTTTCTTTCATACTCTATTCAAATACTTTATTCTAGGTTGTTAACATTGCTTAAATACATATAGGAATATTACTTGGTATGGCCAAGAGTTTTGCTTGTTCTCCAAATTTTTTATATAATAGTGGTGCGCCTAGATTTTAGCCTGTGCCCCTAACTTTTTAGGGTTAGGAGCACAGTGCTCCTAGGTCAAAAAGTTAATTTTGAGCCCTGAACCAGGAAAAATAATAAAATTATTCCAGTGCAAAACGGGCACTTTACGCTGACGTCACCAGCACGTCAGCGGACCGCATCCCGCACATGACGCAACTTAACCCAGAAGTCAGAGAGGCGCTCGGTTTGACAGTCGGAACATGTGAATGTGGGATGTATGCTTGATGAAAAGTTGGAGATGGCAAACAATGAGAAGAACAATGGATTTACAGCAGTCAAGTGTGCACCCAAGACTACTGCCATGATGGTCTGACGGTAAAAAGGATGAAACGGAGCAAACGGACAAGAGATGAAGTAAATGGACAACCAGGTAAAGAGCGTGTTTATGTATATGTGTGCGTGCTTTGGCTTATCACAGGAGTTTACCCGCGGTACCTGACGGGGCTCTTCCGTCACACCACCACATTGGGTTCTGCATGTTGGTGGGTTCCTAAATCCAATATTTACACACCAGTGGATTGGAAGGGATGGTTCAATTCCCTGGACACTTCGTTGACCAGATATCACTGCCCTGGATTCCTTTCTATGGGGTTATGTTAAAAATATCGTGTACTGAACAGATACGGGACATCAACGACCTGAAGGAAAAGATCACTGATGCCACTGACATCATTGATGAAGTTATGATACAGAAAACATGGAAACAAATCCAGTACAACTAATGGCGTCTATATAAAGGTGGATTAAATTAAGCAAAAGAACTTCAATATCTACTTTTCATTTTGTAATATTCTCCACAGATTGGTCTCCTCATTTGGTTTTGTGATAAATGTGTTAAACTGTAGAAACTTTATGGCCAGCCCGTACAGAACATGATAGATAACAAATGCTGGAAAAGATGGAGAACTTTGTCATTTAACCCCTAAAGACCCAAACATCCATTGGTGACCAAAACCCTCTACTGATCCAAACCGTTTAATACCTGTTGATCCACTAATCCTATCAATATTAATCCATTTAAATAATTGGTGTAAAATGCAGTTTGCCATCTTTTCAGGGTCATCAGATATGACTCATTTGGACGATCAGAGGCTCCTTAGTGAACGTGGAAACTGGTGATGTCCCAATCTGGACTTTTTTGCTTCCAATCCGATCTGATTTTTTTTAGGATTAGTTTTGCCGACACTGATCTGATATCAATCTGATACTGACTTTTTATTATGAAATTTTGATTTAAATTTGGAGTCATTATTTATAGGTCATTAAACTATTATTTTACCTGAGATCACAACTGGGCTGAATGTGGAGCCTGAACTAAAACAAGTATGACACCTTTGACTCTTAATAACTTTAGTATAATTTTTGCACTTTCCAAATTCATACCGTGGGACAAATTGAAACCTTTGCTGGGCCGATTTTGGCCCACGGGCCGTATGTTTGCCACTGCTGTAGTGCATCTATGGACAGGTCTGTTCAGGTATTACATTGGGGTGCGTTCTGTGCCGTATGTTAGTGACGCACGGATCAGTGGATGAGTCGCGGATCAGGTTGGGGCGGGTCAAAAGAATGTCAGTTTATTTGCAGGGCGGGTTGGGTCGGGTCAAATAATTCCATAAAAGGTTGAAAAAAACCTGACTCGCACATTACTATCATACATAGGCCTACCTCAGAATGTGTATGCGCAAAGTGAAAGTGAAATTATAGACGCTTTACTAATTCCTCTAAGCCTCATGCTAATGTGCAACTCATTTTCCTTTTCGCTACCCCCCCCCATTCCTAGTGGAAACACCATCATCTTCTACAACATTGATTCACCAGTAAAACCCATGGAGTTGGATCAATGACAGTGGATGGAGACACTGGGTTTATGTTCAGTTAATGATAGATTTTACTGAAAAAGTCTTTTTTTTCTACAATTTTCACTGTTTTGATATAATAACTTTTGAATTTACTGTGAGTTTTCATGAATATTTAAATGAAATATGAGAAAATCCATTACTTACAGTGAAAAATTCAAAATACAGAGGTGAATATAATAATAAAGGGTGACAAATCACTTAAGAAAGGTTAAATAGAGAGAAAAATTCATTTGGGAACTGACACAAAAGTAGCACTGGGTCTTTATGGGTTTAAGACTAAGGTAGAGGTTTTGTCATGTGTTGACAGAAGACAGACTTTAAAAACATCATTTGTTCAGTCTTTCTGGATCTAATTAACTATGAGAGGATTCTTGTCTTTCTTGGACCCCTGTGTGATTTCACATTATTAGTCTTTCTTACAACTTGCAGTGGTTTTACTCTAGTTCAGCCACGGTTTAGCAATTACTTATAGTCACTTGGATAATGCATCACTGACACATTTTGCTTTTCTTCTTCTTTAACTCGCTGTTCTTTTCCGTTCTCTTGCCTGAAGCAGCAGGTCAGTGAGGCAGACTGATGGGAACAGAAAATGATGACTGGGCCTGTTTTGGCTTCACTGCTCTGGCATAAAGTATACAGGTAGTTTATTTGAAGTATAACGCTCGCAACATGAAACATTACTCACACACAAACTCACACATGCACACACACACACACACATACACACACTTCCCTCAGCAGCCGGCTGTCTGAGCAGATTTGCTCTAATGTGGAGGAATGGGAGTGTAGAAGTGTCCTGCGACGTGGCGTGCAGAGAGGGAGGAAAGAGACATGATAGACAAGAGGAGTCGCTAATGCATTCCTGAGATCTGTGGCCTGAGAACGGGAAAGTGGCACAAGACAGTAGGAGAGCAAAGAAGAGACGCTAATACAGAGGAAGGATGAAAGGGACAGAACGCAATCAGTGTGAAAATGAAAGAGAAGGAGTGAGGAAGCATACGGGGTGAGGCTGGGACTTTGTCAGAGGCAGAGCTAGTTGTCAGATGGGCTAATGCCGGCTCGGTTCAAGTCCCTCTTAAAGACGTCAGATCACACAGGCAGATTGCCCGTGGAGGATTTGAGGCAGGCGCCCACCGGGGGAGTTGGGAAATTGCATTTGCTGCCTGTTACAAGATCCTGATAAGAGCAGATTTGTTCTAAGAACGCAATGACAGGGCAAGGTTATCACAAAGCAGACCGGCCTCCCTACAGCAGAGGAAAGGAGGAGGAGGAGGAGGAGGAGAGAGAGGAGAGGAGGAGAGAGAGGAGTGGAGGGAGGAGAGGAGGAGGAGGAGAGAAAGGAGAGAAGGAGAGAGGAGAGGAGAGGAGGAGGAGGAGAGGAGAGAAAGGAGAGGAAGAAGAGAGGAGAGGAGAGGAGAGGAGAGAGGAGAGGGAGGAGAGGAGGAGGAGAGGAGAGAGGAGAGGAGGAGAGGAGAGAGAGGGAGAGTAAAGGAGAGGAGAGGAGAGAGGAGAGAGAGGAGAGAGGAGAGGAGAGGAGGAGGAGGAGAGGAGAGAAAGGAGAGGAAGAAGAGAGGAGAGGAGGAGAGGAGGAGGAGAGGAGAGAGGAGAGGAGGAGAGGAGGAGGAGGAGAGAAAGGAGAGAGGAGAGTAAAGGAGAGGAGAGGAGAGAGGAGAGAGAGGAGAGGAGGAGGAGAGAGGAGAGGAGAGGAGGAGAGAGAGGAGTGGAGGAGGAGAGGAGGAGGAGGAGAGAAAGGAGAGAGGAGAGGAGAGGAGGAGAGGAGAAAAAGGAGAGGAAGAAGAGAGGAGAGGAGAGGAGAGAGGAGAGGAGGAGAGGAGGAGGAGAGGAGAGAGGAGAGGAGGAGAGGAGAGAGAGGAGAGTAAAGGAGAGGAGAGGAGAGAGGAGAGAGGAGAGAGGAGAGGAGAAGGAAAGAAGAGAAGGAGAGAGGAGGAGGAGGAGGAGAGGTAAAGGAGAGGAGAGGAGAGAGAGAGAGAGGAGGAGGAGGAAGGAGAGAGAGGAGAGTAAAGGAGAGGAGGAGGAGAGAAAGGAGAGAGGAGAGAAAGGAGAGGAGAGGAGGGAGACGAAGGAGAGGAGAAAGGGGAGGAAATGAGGAAAGGAAAAAAGAGGGAAAAATAAGGAAAGGAATAAAAGGAGGAACGAGGGGAAATGAGAAAAGGTGAAATCTAAAGAGAGGAAACAAGGAGAGAAGGCGAGGAGAGAGGAGACACAGAATGAAGATGAAGAAACAAGGACAGAAGAGTAAATGAGAAGACGACAGGAAACAAGGAACGAACACAAGGAGAGAGGAAAGGATGGAGACAACAAGGAGAGAGAAAAATCATGAAAAGAGAAAGAGAGGAAACCAGGAAAGGAGCAAATGAAATCAGAAATGAACTTATTTACAACCTGGACGGTGATATAAACCAATTGGAAAATTGGAAACTACATTCTGCTGTAAATGACACTGTTGAACCAAACACCAACTTCCTCCTAAATCACTGATGATTTGCCAAAGAAAAGCATCAAACCCATTTGGGCATTTTCACATAAATAAAAGCTGGAAATCACATCAGATTGTTTTCCTTCTCATCCTTTCAGTGACCGTCGGCTCATCAGTGTCATTTCCATCTGTTGTTTGAACCACAGACTGAACCATATGTGACGCTGGTGACTAACAGTAGAACATGGTGACGGAGGCGTCCTGCAGACAACCTGACAGGTGTGTGTGTGTATGTGTTGTGTCACACACTCTGAAACACAACCCATCACATGGCCGTGATCCTCATGCTGGAAATGTTCAGAGTGCTGGCACTGAGTGATTGCGTGAGGATGAGCTGATGATCGGTGAAGGTGACAGAGTGACAGAGGAGGGTGTGTGAGGTGTGTGTGAAGCCACACTCCACCGGTGACAGGAGTGTGTTATTCAACGACACTCTGAAGTGACGTGACAGAGGGTTCAGTGGGTTAAATGGAGACGCTACAGGTACCAATGACCGTGTGGGCAGCATTAAAGGTCAAACCAGCAGAAGGAACATTAATACAACCATCAACGAGGGTATGTGAACATCACCCCCCCCACACACACACATCTAAAATGTGCTCTCACTGGCGATCAAGCCTTTATGTGTAAGTAACATATGGATTTATGCTATTTCTTTTCTTTTCTTTTTTTTTTTTTACTGTGTATGTTTTTTAACCTATCCTCTGGACCTAGTTTTTGTGTCCTTAATAAAGCTTGAATGAATGAATGAATGAATGAATGAAGAGGTAAGTTAAGAAAATAGAGACTAATGAGATGTGTTGCTGAAGACACCAGGTGAAGAACAGGCAACGGCTTATAGTGAATAATACACACAGGAGTAGTCACTGTGATCGATATTCACCTTATAAAAATGTGACCACAATGCAAAAACTGGGAGCTAACAATGTAAAAAAAAAAAACAAAAAAAAAACAACAACCAACACCTAAAGTAAAACTCAGCAAAATCACTCACAGGTAGAATTAGGACGGAAAGAAGTATAAAAATAAAGAAAAAGTCGACACTGAAAATATATTCCGTAAAAAATTAAAAAAAAAAAACGGGTAGGGAAAAAGTAAGACATGAATACATAAAAAATGGAGACAAATTAAAATAGAATCGCTAAAAAAAGCAGGGAAGAGAAAGATTCCACTGGTTTAACAACAAGTCCCAGTCTGAAAACGTGCTACAGCCAAATTATGTAAACTATGACTCATAAAACAAGATGAATGTTCAACGTTTCATTGACCCCTCGGCCCCTTTGGATAATGAGTTCTATAATGCACCTAAGACCTGACAAACAGTAGGTCAACACTGTCCAAATTTCACATGTTGACCCTAATTTGACCTTGAAAATGTAGGTCAAAGTTGACAGCCAAAGAACCAGTCCAAGATCTTCCCAAAACGCACCTAAATGTCAAAGTTGAAGGAGATCGGACGACTTGGTAAAGAGTAATCATTTGCCAAAGGTCAAAGTTGATGGTGTGAGTTGAAGTTGAAGGTGAAGGAGATCGGACGACTTGGTGACGAATTGTGTTGACACCATTGCCAAAGGTCGAATTTGATGGTTTGACCCAATTTGACGTTCAGGATAAAGGTCAAGGTCAATGCCCAAAGAACTCATACAAGAACTTCTTTGGGCTTTGCATCTAAATGACAAACATGACGAAGACTGAGGGACTTGTTGAAGAAACAGATGTCCTAGAAAAGCAAATGAAGAGGATGATTCCTGAAGTGAAGGTATTCCTCCGCTGTGAAAACAACTTCCAGTCTAAAAAAACATTCTCCAGCCAAATTATGGAAACTGCGACTCCTAAAACAAGAAAAATGTTGAACATTTTAGTTCCCTTCGGCCCCTTTGGACAATGAGTTCTATACTGCACCTAAGACCTGAAAAACAGTAGAACAACACTGTCCAAATTTCACATGTTGACCCCAATTTGACCTTGAAAATGCAGGTCAAGGTCGACGGCCAAAGAACCAGTCCACAGTCGGACATTGTCGCTTTACTAGTCCTCTAACTCCATACTCAGCCATAGGTGATAGCATGGATCCAAGTTATTCCAAGAACGACCGGCTTCCGCGACTTGTTGGGCAGCCACTTCCTTCACACTGCAGGTTAGAGTTTGAGGTCAGAGGACCTCCAGCGGAAGGGGTTTTCCCCACCACGTCTTTTCCGCGTCTTTTTCGCGAGCTAGACCAAGTCTTCCCCAGCGGTTCACAAGACGGAGCTGCGGTTCTGCATACTCCCGGTCCTGCTCTGAAAAAATCGATCTCATCCACTATTAATTGATTACGCAAAATTAAAATGAGATCGATCTAAGATCGATTACATCGATTTTTTTACCCAGCCCTACTTCAGACCATGTTAATATTCCGCTTAAAGAACCAACACTGTGGACTTTATTTCCCAAAAATATAACCGACAGAGGATCAGCCTGACATCGATCAGTATGTGTGTGTTTGTGTGTGTTTGTGTTGTTTGTCAAAGGACAGATGGGCAGGTCGTGTACCACATACAGGCCTGTCATTCTTAGTGAGAGATCGAGCATTGGTCAAAACACAGACAGATGGAGAGAGAGAGAAGGAGAAAAGCAAAGGAAAAGTTCAAACCCGAAGGTGTGGAGGTTTGAGCTTTGAAGGCTTAAGGCTGTCCACGTCTTAATCTGTCTGTCATGAGGGCTCTGGATGTTGGATGGATGTCATTTGGACAGGCCGTGTCCATCACAGGACGTTTCCAGACACTTTGTTCTCAGATTCCTCTGCGCTGTCAGAGAGATGTCGCTTTATGTTTGGGAAGACAGCATGATTAAAGTTATGATTGTCCTAAGGATTAATAAACCCAATACAGACAAACTAGCATCATATAAATAAGACAAAGACTACGAAAAAGAGGACATCGATAACAATTTAGACAAATAAAGAGGACGCAGACGCAGAACTGAGACCAGTTAGGGATTACAACTGAAGGAGTTGGACCAGAAAGTGGTTCATGATTTATTTTAAATATTTCTAAAAATTCAACCATTCGCTTAACAGGAAACATTTCAAAATGCTATGATAAAATTAGGGATGGGAATCGTTGAGAATTTAATGATTCCATTATCGATTTTGCTTATTGATCCGATTCCTTATCAATTCTCGTATTGATTCTCGTTGAGTGAGGGAATAAGAGAGTACAAATGGGTGTGTTTGCATTAACTGTCTTTTATATTTCCATCTGCACAGAAAATATACCATATACAGTACGTACAAATAATAATAACAGAAGACGCCAAGCCCAGTTCGGGGGTGGGGGTGGGGGGTACAGTGAAAGTGAAACTAAAGGCGCTTTACTAATTCCTCTATTGCTGCAGTTCCACTACATCGAACCAGACTGACTCAGCTCGGCTCGGCTCACGTTGTTGCGCACCTCATTTCCTTTCTCCGACCTTCGGAAACTTATATTTGGGTACGATGTTTGTTGCCCACACCGGAACCGGCCCGGCGTTCACTCTGCCACTACATTCACAAGCGTCACTAAGTAGCGTATCAAATACGTGACATTCTTGTAAATGAATCACATGCTGTGGACAAATGTTTGAGCATATTGGAGGGGTTCCACCCTTTTGAAGAAAGGGAAGCTTTGACAGTGTTGTAAGTGGCCCTGGTGTCGTCTTTTTAGACCGTTTCTGCCTCAACGCTATGTTGGCTACGTTCTGACCAAAACGATGCTGCGTACGTGTGACGTCATCGTGCATGCACAACGAAGGCAGAATCGATAAGCAGAATCGTTAAGCAGGCAGGCAAACGATTCCAAGGAATCGAGCTACTGGAATCCGGTTCTCAAAAAGAACTGGTTCTCGATTCCCATCCCTTGATAGAATGGACCTTGTTCTTTCCATAGACATCTGAGCATGCTCAGTGCCCCCCCCGCCTGTGAAATGGGGGGTAAAACACCGTTGTTTTTTTTACATCGCTTTCTGTTACTGTTGTTTGCAGTCTTGTGGTGATTTTCCTTTATTTGTTTTTTACAGCGCTTTTACTGAGTTTTGACCGTGTAATTACTTTTTGGAGTTCAACCAGGCATCAAAAAACAGCTGGATTAATTTTGAAAAAACGATTCCTAAAACTAAAACTACTGGGCCAAAATTCAAACACTGGTTGTTCAGTGTGTTCGAGTTCACAGCTCATGTTCAACCTCCTAAATCTCTTACTGATGTACATTCTGAGTGCCTTATTTAGTAAAAACCTGTCAGACTTCAATTCCTCTCTTTGTCTTTTTCTGTTATTCCATCCTGTTGTAACCCTGAAACACTGTCGTAATGGCTTCTAAATAGCAACAAAAGATAGAGTAAACCCTTAGTAAACAAAAAAAATGTGAATAATCTGAACAAATATGAACAACCTGAAATGTCTTAAGAGAAGTGTAATTTTAACAATATTCTGCCCGTTATTTGGTTAAATGTTTTGTGTATTTGTAGATCCACTGCGATCTGGAAGTTGAAATTCACATGTGTAAATGATAAACAGAGGCAGAATATTATTAAAATTTAATTTACATTTCTTAAGACATTTCATATTGTTCATATTATTCACATTTTTAATGACACTTTGCGGACGTAAACATTATTATAATGTAATTGTACTTTTTTCTGCTCTTGTTATGTTACTAGTCCAGAACACTTCAGGTCATATTGAGTTAAATGTGGCCCCTGAACTAAAATGAGTTTGACACGCCTTGTCTAAAGGTTTAACCCTTTAAGGACCAAAGTTGTAATATTGCAACAACCAACATAACTGATCAAAACAGCCCATAACTCCAGATAGTTTCCAAATCTTGTTACCACCTCCCACCAGTAGATGGCAGACATGTACCCCTTCAATCCTAACACCATTTCAGGGCATGTTTCTATTCAAAGTGAAGAAGAAAATTCAGTTTAAAGGTGTGGTCCTGAGCTGGTTTAGTAAGTAAAGTTGATTTAGTTTTGGTAGATAAGGACAGATTTGGCTACTCTGCATAAAGCTACTAAAACTTACTGCATTTAATTTTCTACCAATGTTTAAGCTCATTTATTTTAAGGATAAGATAACAAAAAAAACAAAAACTCAAGCAAGCTCAAATGAGAGGACCAAACCCAGGTGTCTCATCTGGATTGAAAACTGCAAAAATGCATCACAGACCAACGTCTTATTAAGAAGTATTAGTGAGAAAAGTCTGCAAGACGACTGTAATATAAAAGAAATCTGTCTTTTGTTTCTGGTACTATTCAGAAAACTGACAAGAAGCTACTGTTTAAGTCCATTTATTTTAAGGATAAGACAACAAAAAAACTAAAACACAGAAAACTTCCATGTAAATATGTTCAGAAGTTACATAGTCCTATATGGCCACTGCCCTGTGATGTCACAATATGCAAATTAGATGAGTACATTTACTCCCATCATAAACTTTGGGTCAGACCCAATACTTTTCTCATTTACAGTATGACTTTATCTCTAAACACTTCCGAGATACAGCTTTTTGCAATCTTGACATAAAATTTAAATATTTTTTTGAAAAACAAACCTCTGGCGGGTTAACATCGGCACCTTTTTCCAGTTGTTATTATTCCGTTTGGCTTTTGGGGTTTTGTTTTAGTTGTTACTTGTCAAGATAAAGCCAAAAAGCATAGTCTGAAAATGTACAACCACGTACAGGATGGATGACAAAACTGTATTTAACTGTAAATGTAGTGGAGGTCACACTGGCTGATTTCCATATTTACATCTAATTGTGCCGTCGCTTCCCCTCTGCTGTGCTTCGGCTTCGCTCTCTGTGACGATGAGGTTGCACCGACAGCGTTATCTTTCTGTTTGACAGACTTGACTGCAGAGGCCTTGAGAAATGATTTAATTTACGCCTGCAGGCACTAAATCACAGCCAGTAAGATCCTCTGCTTTCACACAGACCAACACACATCTGCACATATGCACACGCACACCCACGCCTTAAGATGCACTCACACAATCAAGCATACTCAGGCAAACAACCCACACACATCAATATGCACACACATCCTTTGACAGGACTGTACATCACGCCCTGAGCCTGTCTGCACAGCTGGATTAGATACGTCACACCTTTCACTTTGTCATGTTGTCGTCATGTTACTCATCAGACAACTGTCATATGTAACTGGGGCTGGAGCTGAACAACAACTGTCGACTGTGTAACTAGTATGTGTCAAAACACTGGACTTAAACATATGGAGTACTTGGTTTTACCTGTGGTTTCTGCTAATTTACCGTAGATACTTTAACCTAGGGATGCACCAATACCACTTTTTTCCAGACCGAGTACAAGTACAAGTACTTACATTTGAGTGCTTGCCAATACCGAGTACTTAATAATCCCATTCCAGTTGTTAGTTCCTTTTGTAAATGTGCTTTATTGTCGTTGTCATTAGTCTGACTGGAACAAAGTGCTGCTACTGACATTTATTGTGTTAGAATGAGCGTTTGTCAATTAATCCACCAGGGGGTGCTGCTCTGAATTAACCAGACTGGACAAATACCACAAAGAAGAGTAAAGTTTTTTGAGAAGAAGTAATAGCAAACATGGAGATAGGGCTGCACGATTAATCGATTTTAAATTGAAATTGGATTTTTAAATTAGGACGATTTTTAAAAAAGGGAAATCGTAAAATTGATTTCATCTCTCTCGTGCCTCCGGGCCGCGCGCTTACGGGCTCCCGTAGGCTCCTCCTCCTATCAGTGACAGCGGTCTGTCACAGAAGTCCGTGTACTGACCGGACTTTAAATGTGTTAATGAGCCCGCAGTACTTATACCAATGTAAGCCGTGGCTTCACGCATGGATCCCGCAACTGAAATATAACTGCATGCGGATCACTCATCTTCCGTTGTCCCGGATCCGTACCGTACTGTCTTCTTCCGATCCGGGTCCAGGTCTCGGGGTCATCAGCCTCAGCAGAAGAACCCACACAGCCCTGTGCCCACACACATCCACCAGCTCCATAGACAGAATCCCTCCAGTGTGTCCTGGGTCGGTCTGTTCCACGCACAGATCCCCCAGTTTAAATAGAACCGCATGTGGATCACTCATATTAACGTGGTCCACGCACGCACGACTGGTGCCTGTCACTGACTGACATTGGTATCACTTCTGTGGACCCAGATACCCAGAAAAATAAATAAACAAAAAAAAAAAAAAAAGAAAAAAAAAAAAAAAGAAATATATATATATATATATATATATATATATATATATATATATATATAATTTTTTTATTTTAATAATTAATTTAGTCCTCTTACTTGCTAAATTTTTCATTCACAAATGTAAGTTCTGTAACACAAAACCAAATATTTATTTTTTGAAAGATGTTGAACTTGATTTAAAGCTGTTAGATAAATCTGGAAACAAAAAGGCACGTATAAAAAAGTTATAAAAAACATCAGTATTTGCTCTGATTTGGACATTGTATTATAGTGTATTCCCCCTGGCAAACTTGTTATTTTCTTGTTGTATACATTGTTTGTATACTCTACTTCATTCAATAAAGATTTAATGAAGAAAAAATAAACTTCTGTGGGTTCATCACGTGATACCATCACAGATTTGAGGTCAGAGCAGTGCCTTGCATTGTGGGCTGCTCACGAAAACGACATGCTGACTTCTGTTGTCTTTTGTAGTTTTACCCAAAAATCGAAATCAAAATCGAAAATCGAGTTTTTAGAGGAAAAAAAATCGGGATTTTTTTTTTTTTTTTGCCAAAATCGTGCAGCCCTACACGGAGATGACAGAGGTAACACTAATGTTGCAGTGTTTTCTCTGGTAAGGTTTAAAAGTGAAGCTTCAGCAGGAAGAGAAAAGAGAAATGAGCCATAAGTTTGGTTTTCACTTCCTCTGGCACCGCTCCGTACCTCCATAGTATTATAAGTAGGATGGAAACCGGCCCAGCCCTGGGTGGTTGTCCTAAATGTGTCAGTAGTTTTTCTCTAACTCACACAGTGGCTCTTTGAACAGATCCTCTACCCCCACGGTTCCTGCTGATATTCTTCATCTGGGTACGCACCCGCAAGCACCTGGAAAACTGATGGAATGTACACAGAGGACGGACAGAACGCTGCGTCCGTATCTGTCTGTGTCTTTAACGTTACTTGCAGTCAGCGTGACTTTTATCACCGTCGTTTATTTTGAAAAATCTCCACACTCTTCACACTCCCCACAAATTACTCCGTGGCCGTAAATGGTATCAGTTGTATCAGATTACCTTTACGCGTACGAGTACAAGTACACACACTGAGTATGCTGATGCCCGATACTGGTATCGGAATCGGTGCATCCCTACTTTAAAATGTGCTGTGTAGATTGGGATGATCGTTCCTCCAACTAATCACCAGAGTTTTTTTGTGTTGCTTGACAGAAAGTAATATGCCTAATAAATAAAAATATTTTGTCTTCAGTTTGATATATTTTTATGGTGCTTTTATTTCCAGGGTCTCAAACTCCAGGCCCCCAACCCCCCCATCATAAATATAATATAATCCGCTTTGAAGGAATACAATCTGAAATGTCACCGCTGGACTAAACACGGAGAAAAATATGTGAAATACCAGAGGAACAGGAGGGAAAAAAAGTGGACATAAAAGGTACATCAAAACATAGGTTAAAAGTGTAAAATTGCTGTTTTTAGTTCAAGCAAAGACAAAGTTTGCACAGGCAGTTAAAAAGCAAATGCAAAGAAAAAAAAGAGTTTCTGGTTTCTAATTAAATGTGAGCTTAAAAGTTGCTTCAAGGTGCGGGAGACTTTCGTGACCAATTTTTCATCAAATCTGTCAAACCTCAGTCATATCCTCAGTATCACGAATCTGTAAGTCTTTCTGTGATTACTCACCTGAATCTCTTGCATTACGGTGAACAATTTCGAAGTGCCATCCACCATGAACAAAATTTGTTTACTAACAGAGTCGGGAGGTCACTCGGGCATCTTCGGAATTTTGTAGTGATGTGCATTGTGGGAAAGGGAAGTATGCACAACCGCCTGACAGCGGCAGTGCAACCGTATGATATTATATGGATGAAACAAACACGACGTGGAAACGGCTGAAACGTGGAAACGGCTGGAGGGATATGCATAGAGGGAAGGGAGTTCCTGCCGTTTCCGCGTCGTGTCTGTAGCAGCTGCTGCTGTCAGGCAGAGCTCCACGCAGCTGCAGTAGCAAGAGGCAACGAAGCCGTTTCCATGTTTGTTGCCATAATGCGGCTGCGTGGAGCTTCACTTCCCACAATGCATGTTGCGACCAGAGGTGGGTAATCCCAGCTTCACAGAGTAAAAGTCCTGCCATGTATTTGTTCCAACCACTCACTGAACCAGCCCAGTTTGATGAGCACAACTCCTCATCCAGGTAGATGAAGGGATAATTAGTGGAATCACTTGTGTTAAGTAAACAGGTAGAACCAATACATGGCAGGACTTTTACTCCATGGAGCTAGGATTACCCACCTCTGGTCGCGACAAATTTCCACAAATGCCCAAGTGACCTACCGGCTCTGTAAACAAATGGATTGTTTATGGTGGAGTACACTTTGAAATGGTTCACCGTGAGGGAAGAGATTCAGGTGCGTAATCATGGAGAGACTTATGGATTCGTGATATTTAGGCTATGACTTGGGTTTTACAGATTTGATGAAAAATTGGTGACAAAAGTTAAATGGAGAGAAAAATTCATTTGGGAACTTCCACAGCAGTAGCACTGGGTCTTCATGGGTTAATTGTTAGTGCCGTTGTTTTTAACTGTATTAAATCTACTGTTCCACACACGGTGAAAACAAAAGCTTCCCAGACTGTTTTTCTGGTGAAAAATTTCTTGCATTTCCCCTCATTAACAACAACTCCTGTTACTTGATAAAACCTCCCTGCAGTTTCTTGAGTTGACTGACTAGAGCGACGGTAGACGACTGGAGCCAGAGGCGTTTTCAGCGTTTTCTGTCGAGTGAATCACTCCCTGTCCTCCACCTGAGACATGACGTCACCTGAAAATAACCTACTGAAAACTGAAACTTCACCTCTATTCCCTGCGATATCAACTCTGCTTCTGGTTCTGACTCATGGCAGGTGACGGTATTAAAAAAAAAAAAAAAAAAAAAAAAAAAAAAAAAACAGAAAAGGAAGTCGGTTTGGAGCGACTGTAGAAACACGGCAGTGGAAGCAGCACACTTCCTCTGCAGATCGACTCATTCTTAGGTCACAGAAACAACTATTCTTGTGAAAATATCAATATATATTCAATTCCGGTAATTAGATCCTCTATAAAAGCCCCTAAAACTCATGTTGAAAAATGCTGCAATAAATGGAACTGTGGTAAATAAAAAGTATAAAAATACAGTGGTACCTTGACTTACAAGTTTAATTCGTCCCATGACCGAGCTAATAATTCAAATTGCTTGTATATCAAATCAGTTTTTCGCATTGAAATGAACAGAAATGCCATTAATCTGTTCCAGCCCCATAAGTCAAGATAATGTCTAGCGTATCCAAAACTAATTTCTAACATGAGTAACGTGCTTTGAACTTACAGAATACTTTTCCCTTTCCCATCCTCTGTCAGTTTGTTCCCTTGGTAGATAAAGCTTGTGACTTGCTCGATAACTGCTCCATCAATCACAATGTTGATTCGTCAGCAGAGGGACGGACTGGGTTCCTACAGGTTTCTAGAAGTTCAATTTAAGACTTTTTAAAACCTTTTGAAGACAACTTGGAACAGAATTTAAGGTTCATTTCACGATCATACAAAGTCAGCTTTTTTGGGTGACGGGCACATGACTAATGGCTGCACATGTTGAATGTACTGTGATCATTTCTCACCGGGGGCTGCAAAGTTAGTGATAACTGGTAACTAATTTCAATATAAATTGTCGGGTTGGAACGGGTGGAACTGAGTAGAATAACGTTACTTTCTTTGCATCTTGGACATTTCCCAGACACATTTAAACACAACACAGTGAACAAGTCTATGGATATGTAACTTAATACCTACCATATCAAATTTTACCCTGTAAAGCCTGAACCATTAAATCCTTGAAAGAAACTCCAGTTCTTTAAAACTGGAGCCTTTATAGGTCCATCTGAACAACCCCAAAATGTTTTTTTCATATATCAATTTCCACGTATGAGTTTCAATTTTGTATCATATTTGATACATCAGGTTTCAATGCTCAAATATTATTTTTGAACAAACAAAAACATAACACAAACATGTCTAACAAATTGATAAGTCCTTTTCAAAACTGTCAAAGTTCGGCTTCCTTCCTCACTAATGACAGTCTTATAGTGTCACTGGAAAGGCCTCTGGTGAATGAATTCCTCCCTCTGGTGGATTATCTGTGTATTACATGTATCTAATTGTATACATAAGGTTTTTCAAGAAAAAAAAATCCCACTGATCATGTAGAGGGCTTCCAAACTCATGTATCAAATATGATACATTTGGCCTTATAGGGTTAATACTTTTCAAGGTATTAAATGCAGATTTCTAAATTCAAGAATTTTCAGACTTTTTAAGACCCCCAGTAACCCTGGATGGAAGAGCTACATGTGTCTCCGGGGCCGCCATAAGATACATAAAAATAGGACCAAGGGTCCTGTAGTACAACTGCATATTTAAAGACATTAATTGACATGTGTTTGACCTTTCAAGGTCAGTCAAGGTCAAAGGTCATGGCACCAAATGAAAGCCCATATGTGACTTCCTACTTATTGCCAACAGTAATTATATCAATATCTTCAACTGTTTTTAAGTTATAGCACTTCGAAATGTGTTCCATTATAAACCAATGGGGATTTGTAAAATTTCAAACATTCATAAAAAATTCAAAAATCTATATTTCTCAATTCTTTGATTAAACTTTGTAGACCTTACCCCAAGAAACTGCTGCTATGAATTTCACTTGATTCTGGCAAGTTTTGGTGAAGAACTTTCTTGAAAAAATGTTTATGGACGCCAGAGGGACGCCAGCTGATACCAATCGTCCATCAGATGTTTCGGCTGTTGGACTAAAAATGGGGTTGACTGGAGGAACCCATCAGTACTCCTCAAGACCCCATTGTGAGCAGAGACATGGAGGATCTACCACCAGGATACTTGCAACATTTCTCTTTTTATTGGCTTTGACAATTACAGTCATGGAAAAAAATATTAGACCACTCTTGTTTTCTTCTATTTCTTGTTCATTTTAATGCCTGGTCCAACTAAAGGTCTATTTGCTTGGACAAATATAATGATAACAACAAAAATAGCTCATAGTAGTTTAATTTCAGAGCTGATATCTATCCATTTTCCATGTTTTCTTGATAATAACCAAAATCACTTCAGTTCTTACATCAATATCTATGGCACTGTACTGACAAAAACAGTGCTTTTAGACATTCCATGTTTTCTTTTCTGTCTGTTTTAGTCACATGATGCACACAGGAGTTAGGACTGGATTGCATAACTATTGGTTTTGATGACTTTTGATGGACTAATACATTTTTCCACGACATGTAACTTGGATTTTGGCTCACAATTCAAAGCAAAAAAAATTGTAACTCGGAAAACTCGTAAATTGGCACACTCATAAGTCAAGGTACCACTGTATATTTCATTTGTTTGGTTTAGTTTTGTTCTCCACCTTTTTCCATCACAAAAGCACCATAACAGACCAGTTGCCTGTTTCTTCCCAATTCCAGGAAAATCCATGACGCAAACTGCGAAATCATATGGAATGGAACGACCTGAGGGTAGGACTGATCAGGCAGACGGCATCCAATTATCATCATTTAATAAAGCGCTGGTATTACAGGACAAATAGAAGTGGCGTGTATCTGGTGGTTTGAGTGACAGCTTCTAAAGAGCTCTGACAGTGTAAGAGGCTTAGGATGCGGCTGAAGTGTTTAGTAGCATTTAGTGGAGAAGAGCAAAGCGCAGCGCTGACACTAGCTGTGCTTAGATAGATGGACCCTCGTCGCACTATAAATCATACTCTTATTAACCCGTGGGCAACTGAATGTAAAGTCCCAGCGTCCCCAGGGGAACACGGAACACAAGGCTGTTGTACCCCGGCCGTTTCATTTAGCCTTCAGTCTGCACTCATTGTCACATTATGGCCTGGATTCACATATAAGATGGAAAATGAGTGTAATACATGGACGCCTCCGCCAACACACGCGTCATCCATCTCAGTTTCTTCTGAGTTTAGACTGAAAATGGAAATATGAGGGAATTCTGAAGGCCATTAGAACAAAAAAAAAACCCAAAACAAAACTGTAGCTTCAGATTCTGTCCTGATGAGATGGTTTATCATCTTTATCTGCAGTCATGTGACTATTATTTATAGACTTTCATATATATACACAGTGTTAATATTATTAATATTCATGCACAGTGTATATATACATGAATAGTAATAGTATTAACACTGTGCATATCTATGAATATTAATAATATTAACATTGTGTATATCAATACTATTAATAGTTATAGATATACATACTGTTACTATTATTAATATTCATAGATATACACTGTTTATGACTATTACTAATATTAACACTGTGTATATCTATGAATATTAACACTGTGTATATCTATAACTATTAATGGTATTGATATACACAATATTAATAGCACTGATATACACAATGTTAATGCTGTTAATATTCATAGATATACACACTGTAAATACAATTCATATTCATAGATATACACACTGTTAATACTATTAATTATCATAAATATACATACTGTAAATACTGTAAATACTATTAATATTCATAAATATACACACTGTAAATACTATTAATTTTCATAGATATACACACTGTAAATACTATTAATTTTCATAGATATACACACTAAATAAAATTAATATTCATAAATATACACACTGTAAATACTATTAATATTCGTAAATATACGCACTGTAAATACTATTAATTTTCATAGATATACATACTGTAAATACTATTAATACTCATCGATATACACACTGTTAATATTATTACCGTATTTTCTGGACTATAAACCGCTACTTTTTTCTCACGCTTTGAACCCTGCGGCTTATACAACGATGCGGCTCAAGTATGGATTTTTATGCCTAACGGCCTCCAGGGGGCGCTCTAACAGGAAGCGCAAAAGTGAGACAGACAGGTGGAAGAGGTGATGAAGAGGAAAAGTTTTAAGCTTAACTTTTAACAATCATTTTGCGTGTCATGCACAAACCCTCATCATAGAAAACAAAATAACAAATAATAAAACAAAAAAAACCATTAACTTTTAGCCCACAGGCTGTATATTTGACTCCTGCAGTAAGGGAAATTCAAGTCATCAATTCAAGTTAAAAGTGTATGGGCAAAAAAAAAAAAAAAGCCACAAAACTGTACAGTTAGTATAAAGACCATGTACTGTATAGTAATAATATGAAGATAATAGTGCAGTATAAAAAGAATTATTAGTATCATTATTACCTATATTATTAGTCTTGTGGCACCTGTTGCAAGTAACTTTTCTTCATCTCTGTCTTGTCTGAGTCATGTGAATGTTATAATCAAGTCCCACTGAAATCATACAGACCCCCCCCCAAAAAAAAAAAAAAACAAAAAAAAACAAAAACAAACCAAACCAAAAAAAAAGAAAAAAAACACCAGACAGACCCTGACACAGATTTGGAACTAATAGTTTCAAGCATGTTTCTCTACCAGAGGAATGAGTTTAACTTACATCTGTAATTCCTACACACACACACACACACACACACACACACACACACACACACACACACACAGCCCTTTCTACCTGCCAATATATCACAGCCTCTAGGTGGGAAGATTGATGGCATTAAATTGCTTCTATCCAGGTTTTTTATCAGGATTTACAGGCGTCGCTGTACCCAGAGCTTTCCAGCACCACTCCCATCCATAAATCATGCTTTTTTACCTCACCGCCACTACACACACACACACACACACACGCACACACACACACACACACATACAGGTACCACACACATGCACAAACACTAGGGCACATATACACACCCGCAAACACACACAGACTTTGGGATATGGCTGTAACAAGATGGATGACCTCCTTGCCGTCTGCTGCCAAAGCGAACCCTAAACCGCACACACACCACACACACACACACACACACACACACACATACACAGGAACTCAGACGGAGCAACACATGTACATTTTGACTCTGTAATGGAAAATGTCAATCTCTGTCGATGGCGGCGGTGGAAACGCAGTGATTCCTCCCCTTCCACCCATCGCTCTCATTACAGGAAAATGTCACCTCATTTCCCAAGTACACGTCGGCCGATTAATTTCTGAAAAGGCAACCGACAGACAAGAGACGGCGAGATGGAGAGAGCAGGCGTCTGTCCACACACTGTGACTACGTTTGTCCTCGACGTGCAACAAGGTGGCCGCCCTTGACCCCGGTGGCTCTGGGAGGCGTAACCCCGGTGACAGCGGCGAGCTAAGCCGAGTGTCAGGGGTTGTTAAAGTCTGCCTCGTCCTCCAGCCCCCCCCACCCCCACCGCCACCCCCACCGCCCCAGGGGGATGTGAGGTGATTCCACAACAGCTGGGATATAAAACATTCCCAGTGTGGTCTTAGTTTGCTCCCAGTTTGATGTGAATGGAATATGTCCACAGGGGGGCGCACTGGTTTAATGACACTGGTCTACAAGTAAAATACACTGTATGGACAAAAGTATGTGGACACATTGAATTCAGGTGTTTGTTTTCTAACAGGGGTCTGGGATACAAAACAATGACGACTAATGTTATAATCTAGTTTTATATTGGGATAAATATCATTGCATTGGTTAGTTTGGTTTAAATCATTATCTTTAATTCCAAAATGCCTCAGAGATGGTTTTTATTTAATTTCACTCAACATTGTTTTTGTTGTTGTTGTTTTTTTTTTAATCCATGACTATGATTTTAAATGTTCTACCACTAAATTTCCAAAATATTTTTCATGCTCTGTCTCCCAATAGAAGTGGGTGGTACTTTCACTGGAGGAGAACTCAACTAATTCAGTCAAAGTCCATATATGACTTCTATCAGGGATCAATAGGAACTATGCTGATACCTGTAACCATTTACATGTTATAAACCATCAAAATATGGACCACTATAAGTAAAGACTAATTTTACTATTTCAAAAAATAAATAAATAAATAAATAATACAAATTTCTCAAAACTGTGAACACAGTTTGTAGACATTGTCCCAAGGATGATGCATAAACAATTTCAAAAGAATCCAACCAGTAGTTTCCGAGAAGAAGATTATTGAAATGTACTTGGTATTGGTTTATGTTTTTATTTTTATTAATTGTGCTGCTGTTTTAATGTCTTTTTAATCTATTCTTGCATTTTATTCTATTATTTTGCTTTTCTATTCTTCCGTACGACACTGTTTTCAATTGTACAGCTGTTTTATGTCTTTAATCTGTTCTTGTATTTCATTCTTCTATTTTGGTTTTTATTTATTCTCCTGTACAGCACTTTGGTCTACTGCGGTTAGGAGTAGTAGTAGTAGTAGTAGTAGTAGTAGTAGTAGTTTATTCGGTTATTAATTACTTTAAACAAACAAAAACAACATGTCCATTGTTCCATATACAATGTAACCCAAAGGGTTCAAGCTGAAGTTCAGACTTATTTTGCCGAACCCTATTTTCAATTAACACAATGTTTCCACAAGAAAAACAAAACAATCATAATCATTGCTAAATACACAACAGAGGAGAATACATATTTAACTTTAATTCAGATAAATCATGTTCTTATCTCAACGACCAATATTGATCCTAGTCTTTTAAACATGTATTTTCTTTAGTCAATTCTGAGCTCAATATATTTGAATAATAGTTCATTTGTACATCTTTTTAAAAAATTTGTACTGTTTTAGACTCTTTGAATCGATCTTCCATGACATTCCAAAGATTAACCCCTCTAACAGAAATACATCTACTTTTTAAAAATTTCTTCTTGCCTTAGTTTTTTTTTTAAAATGCCAGTTCCTCTGAGGCTGTACTGACTTTTCCTACATTCAAACGTCTCCTGGATGGAAGGGGGGAGAAGATTATTGTGTGCCTTGTACATCACTACCACTGTATTAAGGTCAACAAGATCATATATTTTCAGTACGGATGCACCGATACGAGTATCGGCATCGGCTCCGAAACTCAGTGTGTGTACTTGTACTCGTACTCGTAAAAGATATCCGATACAAATGCACCGATACCACTTACGGCCGTGTGACATTCCCAGTTCAGTGCAGCAGGTACGCGGCGGTGGAATAATGTGTGGAGTGTGAAGAGTGTGGAGATTTTTCAAAATAAATGACGGTGATTAAAGTAACGCTGACTGCAAGTAACATTAAAGACACAGACAGATACAGACGCAGCGTTCTGTCCGTCCTCTGCGTACATTCCATCCATTTTTCCAGGTGCTCGCGGATGCGTAAACAGAATGAGAATACCAGCGGGTGTACGGAGCGGTGTGGACCGCCGCCAACAGAAGTGAAAACAAAACTTATCACTCATTTCTCTTTTCTCTTCCTGCTGAAGCTAAACTTTTAAACCTTACCAGTGAAAGCGCTGCAATATTAGTATCACATTAGTGTTCCCTCTGTCGTCTACATGTTTGTTATTACTGACTTTCTTCTTCTTCTTCTTCTCAAATAACTTTACTTTTCTTCATGGTATTTGTCCAGTATGGTTAATTCAGAGCGGCGCCTCCTGGTGGATTAATTGACGAACGCTCATTCCAACACATTAAATGTCAGTAGCAGCACTTTGTTCCAGCCAGACTAATGACAACGACAGTAAAGCACATTTACAAAAGGAACTAACAACTGGAATGGGATTATTAAGTACTCGTATCGGTACTCGGTATCAGCAAGTACTCAAATGTAAGTACTCGTACTCGGTCTGGAAAAAAGTGGTATCGGTGCATCCCTAATTTTCAGTAAATTGAGATCTGTAAAAATAGAGTTTGTTGTTGTTTGTTGTGGTTGTTTTAAAGTGCTTTACAAATAAAGGAGAGAGAGAGAGAGAGAGAGAGAGCTTAATTGTTAATCTTCTCCTGTAAGTCGCTTTGGAAAAAAGCATCTCCCAAATGCATAAATGTAAATGTAAACATTGGTGACCTTTATTTTGACCCTTCAAGGTCAAAGGCCATGAACCCAAATGAAAGTCCATATATGACGTCCTATCAGTGCTACATAGTAACTGTACTGATATCTGTAACCATGTACATGTTAAAAACCAACAAAATATGGACCATTAGGAGTAAAGGCACATTTTTATTATTTAAAAAATGTGCCAAAAATTCCAAAATCAAAATATCTCTTTAAGCTGTTTGAAGAAATTGCTAACGAAGATGAAGATGATGAGGCCAGACACTGCGCCTTCACGATAGCCGAACAGTCCATAGGCTAAAAAACAGAGACTGAGGGGAGAATGTGCAAAAACAGGCCGACAAATGAAGGGGGAGGCGAGCGACAAGTGTTTTACAGCTGCTAAATAATTACAATCAGATCCAACAGTGGCGTCCTCCCTCTCCGCCTGTCATAAACTGGATAATGCAAACAAATGACCCTCAAATTGAAAACTGGGGGACAACAATGGAGAGCGGCCCGTCTCATCAGAGTAACACACACATAAATAAAACACACACAAACCTGGGGCGGCTGCACAGACACAGTTTACGATCCAAATTATATTGTGATGACAGTCCAATTTTTTTCAATTTAAATACTGATTAAAATCCCCCGTCGCGTTCTGTTGTCGTATGTGTGCGCTCAGGCCAAACAGCACAAACCTGGATATTGAATTACTCCGCATTCAAGAAAATCAAAAATAAAAGGTCTGGTTTTGAATACTAATACTTAACTTTTTTCCACACAGGGGTAAGAGAAAACAAACCCCACTCTAACCTTCATAAAGCTGCGTTATTGATGTTAATGAGTCTCATTTTTAGCGTCAGCTGACCGTGTCTCAAAACGAGACACCCGCGTTCACACCGAGGACGAACGTGTGAAAAAAAAAGAACGAAAAACCATCAGAATAATTGCTTTCCTGCTTTCGGATTATGAATCTCCTATGCAGTTGTCCAGGGACTGCAGTTGGAAAATTAAAGGGAAGTAAAATACAAATGAAAGTAAATGAACAAAAGGATAAAAAGAAAGAAGCAGGGATGAGCTGTTCATGTAAATAATTGGTGTAAAATACAGTTTGTCATCTTTTCATGGTCATCAGATATGACCCATTTGGACGTTCAGAGGCTCTGTAGTTACCGTGGAAACACTGTCATCTTCTACAGCATCGATTCACCAGTAAAACCCATGGAGTTGGATCAATGACAGTGGATGGACACACTTGGTTTATGTTAAGTTAATAATATATTTTGTGAAAAAGTTACTTTTTCTTGTGATTTACATGTAGTTCAGCTTGAAGTAAAGTCGTATTCTGGATAAATCTAATTTAGATCAGTAGTTTGGTGGCTTTTGCAGACTCTATCAATGTAAAGTCACACCTTCCATCCACATAAACAACTGATTTTTTGCAGTTTTTGTTTGTTTTAGGGGAAAATAACCAAGTTTTGTACAAAAGCAATAGTGCCAAATCTAAATTTAATGGCGCCGTTTATTTAATCCTCAAAAATCTAAACAGCCACCATCGACCAAAAGCATCTACTGATCTAAACTGTTTAATACCTGCTGATCCACTAACCCTATCAATACATGTAAACAATAAAAATGCAGTTTGTCATCTTTTCATGGTCATCAGATATGACCCATTTGGACGTTCAGAGGCTCCGTAGTTACCATGGAAACACCATCGTCTTCTACAACATTGATTCACCAGTAAAACCCATGGAGTTTGACAAATGACAGTGGATGAAGACACTTGGTTTTATGTTCAGATAAAGATAGATTTGACTGAAAAAGTCACTTTTTCTTCTGTTTTCTCTGTTTTTTATATAACACTCAACTTTAATCTGAGCTTTGATGACGATGTACATGATCAGTGAATCAAATATCGGAAAATCCCAGATTCTTTCTTAAGAATGCAAAACACTGAGCATAATATTAGAATAAATTGTGATATATCGTTAAAGAAAAGTTAAAAATACAGGAGAAAAAAAATCAATAATCCAATTACTGCCAGTTCCCAGACTTTGATCATGTAAACAGGCAGGTTTTCTGCTCGGCCACCTCACGACATCTGGACTGACTCTGAAAACACACTTTTGGCTAAAAAAGAACTGAGATTCAGAGAAAAGCATTTAAAAGTCTAATTTTAAGGAAATACTGGGGCCTGTCAGTGTTAATGTCAGTCTTTTTAAGTGTGTGTGCTTGTGTGTGTGTGTGGGGGGGGTACTGATTTTTAAACTTATATGTAAAGCGCTTTGTGCTACGTTCTCACTGTATGAAAAGTGCTGTATATATAAAGATTGAATGATAATAAATTCACTTCATATCTGTACAATCCAATACTTTGGCATCTTAACTTCACAGTAGGGATGTAACGATATGAAAATTTCATATAACGGTTATTGTGACCAAAATCACGGTTATCCTTATTATCACGGTATTATTGAAATTGTGCTGAAAATGTTCAAAAAGTACTTATACACACTGAAATAATTTAACCTAGTTGTATTAAAAAAAACAAAAACAAATAAAATAATTGGCACAATGTACCTTCTGTTGCAGAAACATTCAAATATTAACCCTTAGTGGTCTGAGCCTATTTTGACCATTTTTCAGTACTTTTGATTTTGCCTTTTTATACTATATAAACAAATGTTAACTATAACCATGTTTGGTATCTTTTTTTTTCAGCACAACTTCATCTATAGCATCTGTCTATTATTTCTTTCACTTTAACCTACTATATCAATATAAAACGCCAAAAAACACCAAAAAAAAAAAAAAAAAAATCCGATTTGAAAAATTTATATACTTTATTGCATAAATAGCACAAAGATGCTTAACGAACCTTTTCAAAAACTTTAAAAGTGCATCTTGGTTCCAAATATTAGGTATATACAATTAAAATTGTAATAAATTAAAACTATACTCAAATATTTGACATAAAAGCATAGCTTCACATAGGGCTTTTCCCCCTAAACGTGCGGTAATCAAACACGGTTATCATGATAATTAGAATTTAAACGGTAATACTAACGGTCTGCAATTTTACCACGGTTTATCATTATACCGGTAATCATTACATCCCTACTTCACAGCTCTTCATTCTAAACACTGATGATCCTTTTACAGTAGAAATACTACATACAACTCCTTTAAAGACATTCCACTCCTACTCAGGAACAGTGACAGGATCAACAGTGGGATTATTTTCTGTGTGAAAGCCGTTGGTCCGACTGAACAACAGGAGTGTGGAACTACATGACGGCAGTAAAGCAGTGACTTTTCCAGGATGGAGTCACCTCACACTGACTGTACACATGGGAGATCACAGCTCAACTGAAGCTCCTGTTTGAAGTTGGTGCAAATTTAGCAGCTCTTTATTCATTTACAGTGGGACAACAGTGACACTTCTCTTTGTTCTGTCATTCCCCGGCAGCCCCCCCCCCTTCTCCTCCTCTTCCTCTCTATCTGTTCAGTGGTGCAGGAGGAGTACAGTGAAATTGAAACACTGACAAAAGACAAGATGGAGATTTAAGATGAGGTGTGTGTTTGTGTGTCAGGAAGGAGATTCTGCAATAGATCTACTGCATTTTCTATTTCTAAGCAAGACACACACTGGCAGTTTTACACCAGGGAACAGATACATTTTAGCTTCTGTTATTTACTTGTTGTATTATTTACAACACCCATACACAGGTGCATGCATGCAAACATAGTTTTCTAGACAAAAGGTCATTTTATAAAGGCAAGGATGTCAAAGTCTTTTAGTTCAGGGGGCACATTCAGTCCAATTTGGCCTCCAGTCAGACTAGTAAAATAATAGCATAACCACAAATAATGACAAATCCAAGTTTTTGTCTTTTAGTGAAAAAAAATCTGATTAGATTATGGAATTATTTACATTTACAAACTAAAAAAGATTCATTTATTTGTTTTGAGCAGAAGAAAAAAATCAAACATCTTTTGTGTACAAGGAACTAATAGCAGAGCAAATACATCAATAAACAAATGTGATCAAGACAAAACAGCAATTGTAATGTACACTAGGAATAAAAAAATAAATTCAATATATACTGCTCAAAAAGGAGTAGGAAGAAGAAAACTTATTAAATCCCATCCCCATTTCACATTTATACAACACAACACATTACTTTTGCTTCCTTAATGATTAAAATGAGAATAACCTTAAAAAAACATTTCTTGAGAAAAATAAGTGTCCTATAACAAAAAAATGTGAATAAGCTGAACAAATATGAATAACCTGAAATGTCTGAAGAAAAATAAGTGCAATTTTAACAATATCATGCCTCTATTTATCATTTCCACAGGTGCATTATGGATCGGATCTACAAAGGCACAAAATTTCAGGTTGATCATATTTGTTCAGCTTATACACATTTTTTTGTTGAAGGATAGTTTGTCAATGTAAATATGTCCATAATTTAATGGGGTTCTTGCACTAAAACAAAGAGACAAATTTGTTGTCATTATTTCTAGGCAGCATTCCTGCTGGTAAGGTTTTGCCATGGTGCAACGCCACGGCAAAATCCTCGCCACCTCACTATACATTTCATACAAAAAAATCATCACTGTTGCATTAGACTTATTATACTATGTATAATGTATAATAGGCCAGGACAAACATCCTGTCCCTTCAAATAAAGGTTTGCAAAGATTCAGGAGGTAGGGAAAAGGTAAATGAACATAAAGTTTCACTTTCACTTCCTTGGTCCGTGGCGTGTGCACCCATTGTGAGATATGAGCGGCATGGACTGCACTGCCCTGTACCCCCCCCCCCCCCCCCCTCCCCCATTATTAACTGGCCAACCCCCCCGATTACACACCGCCACACCAAGAGATCAATTCCAAAGGAAACACTGTTTATAGGCATAATGTAATATTAGCTTTTTCACATTAAACCAAGAAGAAAATTTGGAGTCATTATTTACACGTCAAGGGCGACACGGTGGTGCAGTGGTTAGCACTCGTGCCTCACAGCAAGAAGGTCCTGGGTTCGATTCTAACACCAGTCAGCGGGGGGTGGGACCTTTCTGTGTGGAGTTTACATGTTCTCCCCGTGTCTGCGTGGGTTCTCTTCGGGTACTCCGGCTTCCTCCCACTATCCAAAGACATGCACTAATAGGTTAATTGGTTAATCTAAATTGCCCATAGGTGTGAATGTGAGAGTGATTGTTTGTCTCTATATGTTCAGCCCTGCGATGAACTGGCGACTTGTCCAGGGTGTACCCTGCCTTCGCCCCTATGTAGCTGGGATAGGCTCCAAGCGACCCCCGTGACCCTAGTGAGGATAAAGCGGGTTCAGAAAATGAATGAATGAATGAATGAATATTTACACGTCATTATGTTATTATTTTATTTGAGATGAGATTGGTCTGTATATGGAACCTGAACTAAAATGACTTCAACATCCTTGACTGTTAATATCTTCAGTGTAATTTTTACACTTTCCAAATTCATCCCACAGGTTGAATTGGACCCTTTGGAGGACCGGTTTTGGTCCACGGGCCACATGTTTGACACCCATGCTTTACACAAACAGTCCTCAAACATAACTAGTTTCAGCTGCAAATTAGAAATCCAGTTGATTTATCTGCACCAACAGGACGTTTTACAAACTAACGTAAGCTTTATTGTTTCCAAGAGAAATTAGTCTTGTGCTCGGTGCTACGGTCGGCTGCATTACATAGAAATGAACAGTGTGCCGGCGTTTGACAACCCAATTTACCCAGGTGGCAGTCGACACATTCATAACAGCATAAAACAGCAACACAACAGACATGATACAATAAATGCTTGTGTACAGATCAGAGCTGCTTCTGCGATCTTAAATCTGAGCTCAGCGGCTTAATGGAGGCTGGAACTAAATGGCAGCTTCAGGTGATTTGACTTGTACTTCAGCACCGTGGGTTTTCTGCCTGAACGGTGCACACATTTTATTCATACACACTGTATTTGTCCACCTTATGCTGGTGGACCTGGGTCTAGATCAGTGGTTCTCAACTGGTCTGGCTTCAGGACCCACTATAAAGCACTTTGTGACTCTGTCTGTGAAAAGTGCTCTATAAATAAAATTTACTTTACTTTACTATCAGCCCTCAATGACAAGCCACGACCCAAACTGATAAAAATTAAACTTCTCAAATGTTGAATGAAGAAAATCCAGTTTTAAGGTGTGGTTGTGAGCTGCTTTAGTAAGTAAAGTTTATTTAGTTTTAGTTTGGATAGATGAGGACAGATTTGTCTACTCTGCTGATTTGGATAAAAAGATACTAAAACTTACCACATTTTAGGCTACTCTCTACTAATGTTGAAGTTCATTTATTTTAAGGATAAGATGACAAAAAACTAAAAACTCAAGCAAGCTCAGATGAAAGACCCAAACCCAGGTGCCTCATCTGGATCGAAAACTGCAAAAATCCACCACAGGTCGCTTTTCCATTGACTCTCAAATTGCGCGAATATAACTTGTGCAAAAGAATTTGCTTAATGAAAAAAAGACAATTTCACCAAAACTGCTGATTTCCAATTAAAAGTTTTTGTGCTGGAAATAGGTGGTTTTTCAGGCATAGCGCAAATGGTATTTCACACAAAAATGCAATGGAAAGACGTTTTTCTGCAAGTAGAGTCACGTGAATAAAAAAAAAAAAAAAAAACAACGGATTTTGACAGACATTACAATAAGCAAAGAAGAAGCGTTTGAAAAGAAACATGGCGCGGTATGACACACCAGGAAACCCAATCATTTTTTAATTTAGTATGAGATAGAGGGATAATATATAATAATAATAATAATGAATATCTCTGTAAATCAACACAATATTTACATTCATTGCCATGTTCATGGAATGACTTCTCATGTCACCTTGCGATAATAAATAAACAAATCATCGCATTTGTGATTTAACGGAAAAACTGACATTATACACTTGTGTTATTTTGACATTTAGTAAATATCGGTAAAGTTTTACGCAGATGTCCAATGGAAAAGCGACTACAGACGAGCGTCTTATTAAGAAGTATTAGTGAGAAAAGTCTTCAAGTTGACTGTAATATGAAGGAAATCTGTTTTGTCTCCAGTACCATTAGGAAAACTGATGAGAAGCCTATTGATACGGCAGTCATTGATTATTTGGCCGTTTAGTACCGGTTTACAGTCCCCAGTATCTGTACCTAGACGCCTTTTACTTCCTATACTCGTGCACAAACACAGCAGTCACTCAGTAAATCTAATGCCCATGTCTCTGTGAATAAAGGTGGAAGTTCAATACTTAATGGAAAAAGCCTCAGAGTCAGAGTGGTATGGACAGCGCATGTGACCGAGTTAATGCTTGAGGAGTCCAAAGCTCTTTCAGAGTCAGAAAAAGGTAAATGTCACCTTCCCGTTGGGCCGACTGTGGTTACAGTGAATCGACAATGGATCTGTGTGTAAAGGTGAAAAGGTAAGTCTGTTCGCTTTGTCTCCTCTTATCTCTTCACCTCTGATTCCTCCTCTCACTTGTACGCCACCACCCCTCTTAGTCACCGCGACCTCGGTGGAAATTTACACACCAACACACTGAAGAACACATTCCGAAGCAAAAAGGAATGCTTTAACCCTTTAAGGACTACCATTAGAACAGGCTTAGATTTCATTAGTTTTTTTTTGTTTTTTTTTTCAATAAAAGTGTAGGGCTGCACGATTTTGGCAAAAAATAAAATCCTGATTTTTTCCTCTACAAACTCGATTTTTGATTTCGATTTTTGGGTAAAACTACAAAAGACAACAGAAGTCAGCATTTTGTTTTCGTGAGCAGCCCACAACACAAGGCACTGCTCCGACCTCAAATCTGTGATGGGATCATGTGATGTGCCCACAGAAGTTCTACCAGTGGCAGGCATCGGTCATGTGTGCGTGCGTGGGTCATGTAATATAAGAGATCCCCATGTGGTTCTATTTAAACTGGGGGATCTGTGCGTGGAAGAGACCGACCCAGGACACACTGGAGGGATTCTATTCCCAGAGCTGATGGATGTGGCTGGGCAGAGGCCTGTCTGGGCTACTCTGCAGAGGCTGTTGTCCCCGGGACCCAGACCCGGATCGGAAGAAGACAGTACGGTACGGATCCGGGACAACGTAAGTTGAGCGATCCCCATGCAGCTATATTTCAATTGTGGGATCCATGTGTGAAACCATGGCTTACGTTGGTATCACTACTGTGGGCTCATGAACAGATCTAACGTCCGTGGTCATTACACGGACTTCTGTGAAAGACCACTGTCACAGATAGGAGGAAGAGCCTACGGTAGCCCGCAAGCACGCGGCCCGGAGACATGAGAAAGATGAAATCGATTTGATGATTTTCCCTATTTTAAAAATTGTCCTCATTAAAAAAAATCCAATTTCAATTTAAAACTGATTCAACGCGCAGCTCTATAAAAGTGTCAGAAAATATTTTTTTTGCACCTTTTTACAAGAAGAACTCTACTTTCAATATTTGGCCATTAATTAGTAATATTACTTGTAATAAATGCTAAACAGGGTTCCTATAGGTTTCTACAAGTTGAATTTAAGATTTTTTAAGACACTTCGAACAGAATTTAATGCCTATTTCACATCCATACTGGCAAAAATTCACAACTCCTATAATTTAGGAGAATTTATTTATTTACTCCAACACCTTAATTCCCACCGTTCCAAGTCATTTCTCACTTGGGGCTGCAAAGTTAGCAATAATTGGTTCCTAATTTCAATATAAATTGTCAGGTTGGAACGGGTGGAACTGAACAGACTAACGTTACTTTTACACATTTAAACACAATACAGCCAACATGTTTATCGCAACACCTACCATATCAAATTTAATACCTTTTAAAAATATTTTTAAGGTATTAAATGCAGATTTGTAGATTCTTTAAGACTTCTTAAGACCCTGCAGGAACGCTGGTTAAAAACAGTGTGTATAGCAAAAAATAAAAATAGGACCAATGGCCCTGTAGCTTACCGGCACCTCCTATCTCTTATAATGGGGAAATTTTTCAAAGTCGCACCAAATCCAGAATCAGATCCAGATCCAAATAATTTCACTAACTTTTGTTGACATCTTCATAAAGACATTGTATACCAAGTTTGAAGTCAATCGGAATTGTAGTTTCGGAGAAGAAGACGATTGAAAGTTTTGTAACGGACGACGACAGACGCCGCCGTCAGAGGACGCATGACGACAATAACTTACAGTCTACTTACACTTACAGTCTATCGGTAAGCTAAAAACAGACTTTTGACTTTTTGCGTTTTTTATCATATGTATTATGAAAAATAAGACCAATGGCCCTGTATCTTACCGGCCAAATTAAAAGCTTTGGGAAATGTATCCAGATGCCATTTATTCTCACCCAGTTCTGTGTATTTATTCTATTACAGAAATAGCCCATGTTTTGCTCATATTCCAATCAGATCTGTAAAAAATTCAAATTCCAACTTGATATCATTGATACTGATTTATTGGATCAATCCACTTCCTATCTCTTATAATGGGAAAATTTGTCAAAGTCGCACCAAATCCAGAATCAGATCTGGATTGAAATAATTTCAATCCCTTGTGTTGCCATCATCATACAGAAGCTGTATACCAAGTTTGAAGTCAATCAGAACTGGAGTTTGGGAGAAGAAGACGACTGAAATTTTTTCCCCATAAGAGCCCCTGTTAAATTTTCCGTAAGTTCCCGGATCCAGAAGAAGATCCTGATCAGCATGTGGTCATTATGTTTTGGTCATCTCCCCATCAGGGCTGGACTGTAGAAATTTACACTGGATACCATTTATATTTACTGAGTTATTGCATCGATCTACTTTCTATGTCTTATAATGGGGAAATTTTTCAAAGTTACACCAAATCCAGAATTAGATCCGGATCCAAATAATTTCACTAACTTTTGTTGACATCATCATAAAGAAGCTGTATACCAAGTTTGAAGTCAATCGGAATTGCAGTTTCAGAGAAGAAGACGATTGAAAGTTTTGTAACGGATGACAGACGCTGCCGCCGGACGCCGCATGACGACAATAGCTTACGGCCTGTCGCCTGGTAAGCTAATAACATCTGTAAATGTTCCTAAATAAACTTTGATATTAACAGAAATAAACGTTCAACTATTTTACATTTTTGTTTGTCTAGATCATTCTGTGTCCACGTTTCAGCTTCTTATTTTTCGTTCTTTCTCGTCAGGTTTATCCTGTGTTATTCCGTCTCTGTTCACTTTCTGTCTTGTCGTAGACAGAGCCTCTAATTTCACTGACAAAAATGTCCGTCATCTGCTTCTTTTACAAAGTGTATCTCTTTCTGCTTTGGATAGATCTGTCTATATATTTGTACATTTATATATTATTTACAGCTAAAATCCAAGAACTATACAAACCAAACCAGAAAAGTACAGATAAAAAGTGAAAAAAAATGGCTAAACTCCACAAAAACAGGACAGAACACAGTAGGAGGACACTCCAAAACAGCACTATCACCATTATATACAATTATTTACCAGAATTCACCGCAAAAACGCTGCTAAATGTAATAAGTGTCTCTCATTGACCACACCTGCTGCTGTCTACTCCGCCCACTTCCACCCCTCCCCCTTGGCCAATGTGGTCCTCTACTGTAATGAGTTATATACCAATCGAAAGCTCCGATTCTCAGCTTTCAGATGCCATTTGGATTTTGTCAACAGAGTAAATGGTTCACAGGTTAGGTTAATTTGAAATACAGTAAATGCAAATGTTTCACCGCAGACACAGATCGTCTTAAAAGGGTTAAAACTTCTAGATGTTGAGGAGAAGAGGTGACTCATCCCAACGTGTCGCTGAGTGAAGACATTTACATTTACCTGAAAACAACATCAATAAGTGAACGACGGAACTGAACGTTTGCGTCCACCTCTGGGACTGTACGTACACGAGTCCACCCACAGAACACACGCCTCCAAATACACTGAGTGAATAAGGAAAGTTCACTGTGAACGGAGGAAAAATAATCCCAAAGGTTTGGTTTAACAGGGACATGTGTGAGTCTGAGGACGTTTTGCGTACAAATGAACTGTCGTAATTCCAATATCAGATGCAAATCTACACCAGCATCTTCGAAACGGATAAATATATAATAAAAAATGAGTATATAAAGTCTGGTAACATAAAAAGAGTGGATGTTTTCCCTCTACATTCAGCACCAGTCTACTCTTACTAAACAAAAATGTGTCTAAAAGCAGAAGTACATGATGATTTTTTTTTTTTTCACCAGAAGCAAAAATCCTCTCACAATGAAAGGAAACAAGAAGCTGCAGAAAATCTAACCTCTGACAAGACGTTTCAACATTATTGAAATTCACTGTAGTGTAAATCTGATACTACTCTCACTATATACATTCACCCTTTTACGATGAAGAGTTATTTACTGTGAAAAAAAAAAAAAACCTAAATAAAGTGGTGCAGCGCTGCTTCTATATTGATCTAATACAACAAAACAATGAGCTGTAACAGGAGGATCATTACCAGAAAACAATGATATAATATGTTCCTCTATTTCCTCAAATACAATTGCAAACCTGGTCTTAATAATAACAGTGTTAAAGTCGACACAAACTAAAAGAAAAAGGTCAGATCGGATCAAAAACAATAACACACATAAACTTCTGTGTCTAACGTATTTTGCTGTTTCCATTACTTGCTTGTCTATGAATGAATCTTCTACCATTGACTAATCCATTGTTTAGTGTAACACTGAAATCATTCAGACTGGAAACAAATGGCCCAGCGTTTAACAGGTTAAAAACAACTCTTAACTAGAGGTACTTCCTGTTTTAGTGTCACATGGTTTCTCCACAGTTGCACATTTTAGTGGCAACAGATTCTGTCCCTTTCATTCTTCTAAGAAGTGAATATGATTTACAGATTTCTTGCACTTATTTACTTCCAATAATGTGCAATAACCCTGCAAAATGTGAATGATGTGCAATAAGTTGTGCAATAATCTTCTGTTCTTACAAAACAATACAATAGTTTATTCAATATTTAGTCAGATACATATGCACTGTTTTTTTTATATTTTCATAGATATACGTACTGTTAATACTGTTAATATTCATAAACATGCATACTGTTAATATTCATGCATATACATACTATTTATTTTGTTAAAATTGCCAATATTCAAGCATATACACACTGTTAATACTGTTAATATTCATGCATATACATACTGTTTATTCTGTTAATATTCATAAATATACATAATGTTTATACTGTTAAAATAGCTAATATTTAGGCATATACACACTGTTAATACTGTTAATATTCAAGCATATACATAGTGTTAATACAGGGTGAGTCAGAAAAAACACTCTTTCCATTTAAAGAAATTGTACTGCTAAAACGGAAACACTGATTTTTCTTTTGACCATACAGTCATATTGATGTGGTTATTAAGCATGTCTGGTGATGTAGTCATAGATTTATTGCATTGCATAAGAGAGAGAAGGTCCATTGTTTATTGGGCACGAAATACCTGCCAACACAATGTATGCCACAGTGAACAAACTTGAAATTGACAACAATTACAGGAGTCGGGGCTTTGCTTTCACACTCAGGACATAGGCCTACATGACAGTGCCCAGGGAGTTTTCATCATGGCAAGACCACAGCGATTGCAGGTATTATTTCCTCATCGAGTTGTCTGTTTGGGTCAGGAGAGAGAGTGGCCACCTAGATCCCCGGACTTGACCCCCCTTGATTTTTTCTTGTGGGGGTATCTTAAAAACCGTGTGAATCAGACTGTTCCACAAACTCTTCAGGAACTCCGAAATCGCATCACGGCTGAAATCCAAGCCCTACGACGAACACGAATGGCGAGAAGAGCTGTGTTAGAGATGCGACAACAAGCACAGATTTGCATCAGTCTGAATGGTAGCCAGGTTGAAGGTCGTGCCGGACGACTTCGTTGAGACAAAACATTTTGATGGCGAGTAAACATGCTGTAATGGTTGACAATTTCAATTTCATTCACGGTGGCATAAACTGTGTTGGCAGATATTTCGGTGCACAATAAACAATGGACATTCCCTCTGTTATGCTATGCCATAAATCAATGATTCAATCTCCAGACATGCTCAATAACCACATCAATATGACTGTATAATCAAAAGAAAAATAAGCATTTCCATTTCAGTGGTACAATTTCTTTAAATGAAAAGAGCGTTTTTTCTGACTCACCCTGTACTGTTAATATTCATAAATATGCATACTGTTAACATTCATAAATATATATACTGTTAATATTCATAAATATACATAAGGTTAATGCTGTTAATATTCATAAAAATATACATACTGTTAATATTCATAAATATACATACTGTTTATATTCATAAATATGCGTACTGTTAATATTCATGCATATACATACGGTTAATGCTGTTAATATTCATAAAAATATACTTACTGTTTATACTGTTAAAATTGCTAATATTTATGTATATACATACTGTCAGTACTGTTAATATTTATAAATGTCCATAATATTCATAAATATACATACTCTTAATACTCATAGATATACATCCTGTTAATACTATTAAAATAGGTAATATTCATACACATACATACAGTTAATATTCATAAATATACATAATATTCATAAATATACATTCTGTTAATATTGTAAATATTATGTCTATTCATATTTTATGTCTGTTTTTATTTTGTTCTACTTTACGTCTATTCTTATTTTACTTTAGTTACATTTTATTTGCTATATTCTTATTTTACTTTTATAATAATTTTATATTTGCTCTCTTCTAATTTTTTGACATATTGGTTTTTACGGACACTGGCCGCAGGGTATAGTCGTCAGTTGGTTGTCCGTCTGTCCGTTGATCCGTCTGTCCAAAAACTTTGCCATGCACTGATACGTCAGGCCACTGGGGGCAGTAGTGCGCCTCATAAGTCACGCACGTTATGTTTTATTCATATTGTTACAGAGACTGGAGTAGCACTGGTAATTTCATTGAAAGCACAATGATACTAAAGGCTATTCTATTCTATTCTATTCTATTCTATTCTATTCTATTCTATTCTATTCTATTCTATAAGGGCATCTAAGTAAATACTGGACCCATTTTCCACATGTTTCAACCACAGACACTTCGATCCATAAACACTACTGCTGTAATAATAAAACCATATTTAGTTTTGTGTGTCAACAGTTTATTGACAGACGTGTCACAGCAGATAAATGCAGCTGTGACATTAGGAGGAACCTGCTATTAGCCTTAACGACACTATTCACTGCACATACACCACAAAAAAAGGTGGATTTTTTTATGACAACAGGGTGATCATTTTCAGCGTTCTAAATATATTTCCTTGGGTTCGTCTCTTATTTTGTTCATGGGTTTGTCGGAAAACTTCCTGGGCAAAAAGCAATTACAGAGTGTGCTGATCATTTCATTTACACTTGTTAAACACACACGTACACACACACAGGCCAGATTGTTTCAGTACTGTTGATTTGTTTTTCTTATTTTAGATTTCAACTTCCTCCCCTCCTGATCCAGATCTCATTTCCTGACACTTAGCCTCCTGGGAAGTCTGGATACACATGTGTTTATATGTGTGTGTGTGTGTGTGTGTGTGCGTTTCATGCGCCCATTGTAATTTATGAAACAGTGAGTTTTCATTTCAAACAGATGGACAGATGAGATGTTTATCCAACCTCGGCTGAATCACCAGAGAAACATAAAACTAAGCAGTTGGAGAAATTTGCCCATTTAGTCAAATCTCATTGAAAACCACATTTATATGAAAACGTGACCCTCGATTTCATTATTGGTCCTCAGCTGCACACAATGATTACACATTATTATTTCCTTATTGATTCGTTGTTACATTTACAAGTAGAAGCTTCTAAAATGTGGGGTTTTCATGCTTTTCTTTGCCACATCTTTAGTGTTTGAGTTGCTGTGTAAATATAAATGTTTTTTATATGAATCTCCTTGTGCTGTGAGGAACAATCTGCTGTAATAAAGACAAACTCTTACTCATTACCTCTATTCTTTGACTTTAAAGAGACTTACTCTATAAGGACTATCATTATAACAGCCTGCCTAGATTTCTTTCTTTTTAGACTTCTTTCTATGTTCATTAGGAAACTTTACAAGATCACCAGAAATAAACTTTCAACTATTTTACGTGTGCTCAAACATTTTTTGCTGGTCTAGATCATTCTGTTTTCATGTTATTGGTTCTTACGTTTTATTATTTCTAGTCATTTTGATCCTGTGTGATTCTGTCTAGTTGTAGACAGAGCCCCTGTTGAGCCGCATTATGTAATAAATTCCCATTATGTAATAAAAGTTCAAAATGTAATAAGAATGTCACGTCACCTTGTAATAAAGCTGCATTTTGTAATAAACTGACACATTTTGTGATAAACTACCTCAATGCATTATGTAGTAAATTTTTTCGCATTATGTAGTAAGTTACTACAATTTGAGAAATTTATTACAAAATGCACTTGACACATTTATTTTCATCTTTAAACTGTGTGGTTAAAGTTCTGATTACATTACCTGTAGCTCCTGTGACTAATTTCTTCTAAATTGCTCTGAAATTATATTAATTTGGATTGTTATTACATAATGAACCATGTTACGATATTTTTTTAAAAATAAAAATGTGTCAAAATGCGTTGATGTAGTTTATTACAAAACGTGTCAGTTTATTACATAATGCAGCTTTATTACAAGATGACGTGACATTCTTATTACATTTTGAACTTTTATTACATAATGGGAATTTATGACATAGTGCGGCTCAACAGCCCCTCATTTTACTGACAAAAACATCCATCATCTGATTCTTTAACAGACACGACATCTCTTTCTGCCCAGGCTACCTCTGTCTATATATATATATATATATATATATGTCTACAGGGTGACACAAAAAAACGGGAACTTTTTAACAATCCAGTAAAACCAAGAGTGATGGAAGAAAAATATTTTATTCATAGTAATTGAAACCTTAAACCATGCCATTTAAGAAACAATGATGGAATTTTCATTTTTTTAAAAATTCCTTCCTGTAGATGGCGTCCTCCTGTACGAATGCATTCTTGAAATCTGCTGTTGAGATTCCTCATTGACCGCTGCAACATCTCAGCTGGGATACTGTGAATTTCATCCTGAATTCTCTGTTTTAACTCATCCAGAGTTCTTGGTCGAGTCGTGTACACTTTACTCTTGAGATAGCCCCACAAGAAAAAAATCACAAACGGACAAATCTGGCGATCTAGGGGGCCAGGGAACGTTACCAAATCTTGAGATCACACGGTTACCGAACAATTCTCGCACAGCCGCCAATGGTTACTAAAATGGGGGTGTGTTTACTTGCTCAAGGTCACTGTCTCGCAGTGCTGCCACTTGCTCATGTCTGCCAATACGCACTTCAAAAATTCCCGTTTTTTTGGGTCACCCTGTAATTAAAAAAAAATGAAAATTCCATCATTGTTTCTTAAATGGCATGTTTTAAGGTTTCAATTACTATGAATAAAATATTTTTCTTCCATCACTCTTGGTTTTATTGGATTGTTAAAAAGTTCCCGTTTTTTTGTGTCACCCTGTATATACATATATATATACACACACATACATTTATATAACATTTACAGTTAAAATACAACTATCAATGAACTATGCACACCAAACCAGAAAAATACAGATAAAAGTGAAAAACAAGATGGTTAAACTACACACACACACTTATACAATATTTACAGCTAAAATGCAACTATCAATGAACTACAGTATATAAACCAGAAAAATTTAAAAAAAGAGCAAAACTTGACAAAAAAACAGCAAAACACCCTAGTAGAACACTCCAAAACACCACTATCACTATTATACACAACTATTTACAAGAATTTACCACAAAAACACTGCTAAAATGTTGCCAAATGTAAGACGTGTCTTTCATCGACTGCATCTGCAGCTCTATGCTCCGCCCACTTCCAACCCTCCCCTTCAGCCAATGTGGTCCTCTACCTGACTGTATTATAGACCAATTAAGTCGTTTTTCTGTCAATAGCAAGAAAGGTTCAGGAGTTAAGGTAATTTGAATGTATCAGAGACACACATAGTCTTAAAAGGGTTAAGTTACACTGGTGTTTGGGTCTGTTGTGATGTTGGGAATTGAATAAAAATAATTTCTATAATAATCTGGTTACAAACAGAAACATGATTTTGTAAAATAAAAGACAAAAACAAAAAAACGCTCTATAACAGAGAACTGACTCATAAATATGTGATTATGGTGTAAATTCATGAGGAGTACACCTTCAAATCAGTCCATTTCTAAGTCTTAATTCCTTTTTAAACATCATTTAATGTATAATTTGTTGTAATCCTGCTCTGGTGTCTGCCCCTCTGATCTATTGGTCTCTTGTGGTCTTCTGTTCCACATTTCTTTCAGATCTCAGAGATGGAGTGGTGCAGAAATGGCAGAAGACATCTTTCTGCAGGATAACTCTCTTCTATAAATCATCATTTAGTCCTCCGGGTCGTTTCTGTCTCTAAACTCTCCATAAAATATATAATGTCTATAATTCAGCCATCTTTTGTTTCTTTATGAGTTTTCTGGTGTCAGGAGCTGAGCAGAGGGAGATGTGATCTGATCTCAGAACAGTCACAGATGCACAACGTCTCCTCTGCATTAAAGACCCATCGAGGTTATTCCGAGCACACACACACACACACACACACACACACACAAACACACACACACACACACACACACACACACACACACACACACAGGAGGTACTCGATTAAATCCAGATAGACAACTTCAACAGAACAAAGAACCACAGACCAGATGTTCCACCTCTACTCTGTTTACTGCAGTAGAAGAAGTGGACCGAACCACTTAACTGTCATCATTAGGGCTGTGTGTCGGCAAGAATCTGGCGATACGATACAAATCACAATACTAGGATCACGATACGATAGATCACGACATATCATGATACTGTTAAAAAGGCAGTTTTTTTGTTTCTTTTTTTTTTTTTTTAATGATAATTTCCTTGAAGAATTGAATTACACCAGAAATATACACAAATACTAAACACATTTTTATTTGAACACAACAGGATTTAATGTTATATCACAAAATGTTCCTGTGTTCAAACTTAAATTATGTTTAACAGACATTACAGTTTAAGATCCTGTTCAAATGTTCACATTGTATTAGTTCATAATAACCAGTAACTAAAGTAACTAATAAAATAATAACATAATTAGTTCATCATAACATTATTTTTGTGCGATCCCAACAAAGGAACTAACATTATTTTATAAAACAGTGTTAAATAATAATAAAAAATATAAACAAAAAAGAAAAACAAACAAAAAAAAACAAAATGAACCTCCACAAGATCTGCATTTGAATAGATAACTAAAAATGTCGATACAGCACTTTTTAATATCGATACAGTATTGTGAAATGAAATATCACGATATACTGCAGACCGATATTTTCTTACAGCCCTAGTCATCATCTTGGTTTTGGAGGCAGATTATTTTTCTCTTAAATACCCATCAACCACTTGGCTGTATTCAACATTAGAGGTGTAAGAAAATATCAGTTCCACAGTATATTGCAATATTTCATTTCACAATACTGTATCAATATTAAAAACCATGTATTGATATTTTTTGGTATTTATTCAAATGCAGACATGGCAGAGGGTGATTTTTGTTTTTTTGTTTAAATTTTTGGGAATCCTGCGAAGTCTTTTATTTATATATTCACATGGGTATTTTGCTCTGTTGTTTGTCGATGACAGAAGTAGTATTGTGATTCTGCAGCTCATACATGTAGTTTTTTGAAATTGATAACACTGATTTGTTAAATAATGGTCAGTTCAAGCATCCTAAGAGCACTTTTTACTGTCTGAGAGAGGCAGATGTTAGTTTTCCAGGAAATAATTTTAAAAAAAGAAGCAAAACAAAAAAAAAAATTGCATTATGAACAGTATCATGATATATTGCAATATATCATATCGTGATCCTAGCATTGTGATTTGTATCGTATTGCCAGATTTTTGCCAATACACACCCCTATTCGACATGGTGCAAGAAATTACTTCCATACAACGATGCCAAGTTCCACACACAAATTCCACATAAAAGTAGAAAATGTTGAATAAATGAAGTGAAAATCTTCTCAATATTTGGACTTCATGATCCAACTCTCTGTTATCATCTGGACTGGAGACCTTTATCTAACTTAGAACTAGAACTAGGCCTAAAAGATGGATTAAATCAATTTAACTGAGTGACTGAAGTTTGCACTTTTTATTATAAATTAACGTGCTGATAATTAAGGTAATTAACTGATCAGTCCATGACACAACAGCATATGTTACTGCAATGATGCAGACTTTAAACAAATAAGATGTCATTTCACTGATGGCAGATATTTATCAGTTGTGTTATATTTCATAATTCATTGTAATCTCATTAAATGATTCTGTGATGAACAGAACAACAGTTAGTCAATGCTTATGTACAGCTGTGGCCAAAATTATAGGAGCACCTAACAGTTCTGAAAATATTGACTTTTTTATTTGCATCCAAAACATGATTTGAAGTCATAACATTGATGAAAAATGCAGAAGGTTGGTCTGAACCCAAATATCAGATGAAGTGAGTCCTACTAGTTTTATCCACTTTAAACTTTAATATTTCCTATAACCACCATCACACCTGACAATGATCACAGAAGGAATTTGGATTCTTGACAATGACAGTGAAACAGGCCCAGCTTGGTTTTGTAAGAACATGGTAGATGTATTCTACTGTTTATAGAGCAGAACGACCAGATATTTCATCCATTTTATGGGTATTTTAATGGACAATTAAAAAAAACTGCTGAAACTTCTTAAATATGCCATGTGTGCTGATAATTTCAGCCGCCATTGTATATACAGGGCATCCCTAAAGTCACACAGGAAACCTCATTAACTATATATATATATATATATATATATATATATATATATATATATATATATATATATTTTTTTTTTTTTTTTTTTTTTTTTTTTTTTTTTTTTTACCTCCACAGATTGAATATGGCTTTATCAAAAGAAGAAAGAATTGAACTGGCCAGCTATTGAAAGTTCAGTTCTTACTGAAAATCAGTGCAAAAGAACTGGAAAAAAAAAGATGTTTTCTGACATGTTTATTGCAAAAACAAAACCAAGAAATCTAGGTGGCCTTATCAACTATATATATTTTTTACTTTCACAGATTGAATATGGCTTTATCAACAGCAGACAGAATTGAACTAGTACTTCTCAGTGATTGTGAAGGATGGTCATTAATTTTACAAATGACTAAAATGTTCATTGAAAATGAAAATATGCATTTTTGTCTGTGTCCAGACTTTAGGGACAGCCTGTATCATAATTTCTGTTTTCTTTGCACAAAATGTGGGAAAAAATAAGCCAAAATCATTCATGATCTGTCTTTGCATCCCTGTTACCACATCATTTTCCATTTCTTGAGTTTATAGAGTAAACTTTCCCTTTTTAAATTTCACCAACAATTCCAAACCCTCAGTACTTTCCCTCTAACGTACAAAGAAAGTGTAAAATCTGCACAGATGAGAGGATGAAGACTGTGAAATTCTAGCATTTTTTTCAGAATTTCACTTTGAATTCTGCCCAAAATAAAAATGTCACAGTGCTTTGCCTTCAGCCGAGCAGGGACAGTCATTATTCATGCGGTCATGAGAAGTTTCCTGTCTGCAGAGGGTGACAGAGGCTCTTTTTATCATGTGAACAAATGATGGGTGTTTTGGTTTCTGTGGTTGTGGACACTCTGTGCACCGCTCCATTTGAAACCCATCTTCACCTTTTCACTTCCGTTATAATAGGATTCATAGATCCTGAGACACGGCCTATTCAATTCAGACAATCGGAGGAGGGGGGAGGGGGGGTCTCGACACCCACTGGGAAGAAATAAGGATTCTGAAGCAAATAGGACTTCCTGTGTGTGGAATCTCCCAGGGCTGAAACACAACGAACACACACACACACACACACACACACACACACACACACACACAGGCCTGTGATTTGTACACAGGTGACTGGACCATATGACGAATGCGAGTAGACCGGCTGTAATAAGAAACACTGTTGGTAGATGGGAAAAGATGGACGACCGTGTGTGTGAGTGGGAAAACATTAGATACTTCAGGACATTTTGTTTCACATCTATCAAGCACATTAAAGCTGAAGCTGGACCTGGGTTGGTTTATGGTTTAGTGTAGACGCTTAAACCGGTTGGATTTAATCAAAACCACCTTACAGACATTTGTCATTATTACGGTTTGTGTCAAATACAAAGCGTCCTACATCACAACCACAACACTACATCCAACATGTTCAATCAATCAATAATCTCCGCTGGGATTAATAAAGGATTCTGATCAGTATGTCAACATGACTGATTTGAAGCTGACGAACGAAATGCGAAATTGAAAATCGTTCAGTTGCTCAGTTTGTATGAAATCTGGAGTTCGTAGACATTCGTGGAGGGAGCATGTCTACGATATCCAGAATTCGTACGAACTGGAAGATTCGTACAAAGCCATTGTTCGTAAGAATCTTTGTGACCTCCTTGAAAATGGCAACATCCGGTCTCAAAAAGTGAAAAAAATTGGTGTTTTTTGTCAGTTTTTTCATTCGTGTCTGGTAGTAACTTTTTTTTTGGTTAACTGTTTTGGCACCGAAAAAAGAAAAATGCCTTGAAATTCAATTTTAATTCTTGTGTTTTAAAATGAAAATCAATTAACCACTAGTTTTTATTTTGCTTCTGAAAAGAAAATCCCCTTACCAAAGATACACTGACCCCAGCCCTATCATTATAGCCCTGAATGCATATCTGATTTACTCCTGTGTCTTGTAATTATTTTGTGTTTTCAGTAGTTTTCAAACCAGCTTCCAGGTTCATTACCACGATCACATGAACTGGAGACATGAAACACCCAGGTATGAGCTTTAGTAGTCTCATTTCATGTCTAATGCAGAACAGAAGTGTGGTACACCAGCCCACCCCTGGGTGCAACTAAAGATTATTTTCATGGCTTATAAAATTGTCAGAAAATGCAGAAAAATGTCAATCAGATAAGAAAAGATGGATGACTGTACATGTGAGTGCGAAAACAAGAAAGTAAAGTAAGAAAAAAGAAAGTCGCTTATGAACCCTTCCAGTTCCTACGACATATGGAGTTTGTAGACATTCATGGAGGGAGCATGTCTACGATGTCCAGATTTTGTACAAACTGGAAGATTTGTACAAACCCATTGTTTGCAAGAATCTTTGTGACCTAGGCATTAGTACTCTTTTCTTGAAAATGACAACATCCGGTTTCAGAAAGTGAAAAAAAATGGGCATTTTTGTCCGTTTTCAATTCGTGTCAGGTAGTAACTTTCTTTTTTGTTATTAGGAAAAGAAAGCAAAAATCAATCAGTTTTTTAAATTTGGTTTATGTTTTGACACTGAAAAAGAATATGCCTTGAAATTCAATTTTAATTCTTGCATTTTAAAATGAAAATCAATTAACCACTAGTTTTTATTTTGCTTCTGAAAAGAAAATCCAATTACCAAAGATACACTGACCCCAGCCCTATCATTATAGTCCTGAATGCATATCTGATTTACTCCTGTGTCTTGTAATTATTTAGTGTTTTCAGCAGTTTTCAAAACAGCTTCCAGGTTCATTACCATGATCACATGAACTAGAGACATGAAACACCCAGGTATGAGCTTTAGTAGTCTCATTTCATCTCTAATGCAGAATAGAAGTGTGGTACACCAGCCCACCCCTGGGTGCAACTAAAGAAAATTTTCATGGCTTATAAAATTGTCAGAAAATGCAGAAAAATGTCAATCAGATAAGAAAAGATGGACGACCATATGTGTGAGTGCGAAAACAAGAAAGTAAAGTAAGAAAAAAGAAAGAGTCGCTTACAAACCCTTCCAGTTCGTACAACATCTGGAGTTTGTAGACATTTGTGAAGGGAGCATGTCTACAATGTCCAGATTTCGTACGAACTGGAAGATTCGTACAAACCCATTGTTTGTAAGAATCTTTGTGACCTCGATGGCATTGGCACTCTTTCCTTGGAAATGACAACATCCTAAACTCGTCTTTGGAGCTTCCAATCAACGAACACGAAAAATCCTAACAGGACTTTGGTAGTCTCATTTCATCTCTAATGCAGGATAGAAGTGTCGTATACCAGCCCACCCCTGGGTGCAACTAAAGATTATTTTTATGGTTTATAAAACTGTCAGAAAATGTAGAAAAATGTCAATTAGATAGAAAAAGATGGACGACCGTATGTGTGAGTGCGAAAACAAGAAAGTAAGAAGAAAGAAAGAGTCGTTTCTGAACCCTATCAACAGGCTCCTCCTAATGACTTTCGCTGTCCCTCATCTTCTGCCCATGTGCTCAGATCACCCCTGTAACTCAGCAGAACTAATATCTATCTCGACCACTCAGAGAGAAGGTGAGGAGTGTTTCTGGGCCTCCTGACTTCCAATTATAAGTCCATTTGGTCACGGATATTTCATGAGCGAGAGCAGAAAGAGAGGAGACGGAGCGGAGGGAGAGAGAGAGAGAGAGAGAGAGAGAGATTTGAATATTTGGATATTTCTCCGTCAAGTCTGCGATACGCCGCTCTGCTCTCCATCATCGCTCGCTGCCGATCAATTTCCCATTCCCTAACCTTGGAAACTGTTTAGGGTCACGGCGAATCAATGAGCGCTCCCTCATGAGAAACTGAATAATTATCCAAACTCTATGAATCAGACAGAGCGAACTGGGCGATGATTTATTCATGCGTTTGTTATTTTATTGAGGCGGCGCTGCATAATAAAGCCGTAACGAATGAGATGGATGCTGACTGCTTTAAAAAACATAAAGAGAGAGTGAGAGATGAAAGGGAAGGAGAGACTGAGTCCAACAGACTGATGAGATACGATCAGATGGAGACACGTGATGAAGAAACAGGACTCAAACTGGAGACTGGCTATACTGGGCTGCTCTACTGGTTCAGTATCAAACCCACCAGAGCTGATCATCAACACCCGCTGTGGAAAACACTCAGCACCGTAAATGACTTTATAAAAACTCACATTTCCATTTAAGGAAGTGCATTTTAACAAACATGTCTGCACAGTCACAACATCTAGTCCAAACTCATATCATAGTATAACATAACATAACATAACATAACATAACATAACATAACATAATATGCCTCAAATCAGTCATGTCAACATTGGTTCAGTTTTAGTGTCTTGTGTCTCATTTCACATGAAAACAATGATTAAACAAGTGGTACCAGGCACAACAAACCCCACTCCTCGCATGTATTGTAGCTTATTTTGGCATCAATCAACTCTTTCGTCCATAATCAATATTTGTTAAATATAAAAATTATATATGTGCCAAGTTTGAAGTAAATTGAAACAAAATTTAGGTTTTTATAGAAATTTGAAATTTCGCACATTATAAGTACATGGGAGAAAAAAAAGATAAAAAAATTTAACAAAGAATTTCAAAAACAAGCTATCACTTAGATATTTTGCAGGGTGATGTCTAGGATGAATCTCTATAGCTCTGTAATGTTTTAAGTAAACTGAGTTAAAATTGATGTTTTTTTTAGTGATTTGAAATTTCACCCATTGTAAGTAAATGGGGAAAAAAAAAAGATTTTAAAAATTAATAAAAATGTTTTAACTTTGACCTACTTTTCCCAAAATGTAATGACATCTATTCTGGGTCACTGGCAATCTATAAACCCAATTTGGTATGAATTCAACCAATACTTTTGCTGCTAAAATGTTAACAAACAAAGAAAGAAACAGACAAATAGAATCAAAAACAATAGCCCTTGCCTTCTCTTCGGGGGGCAGGGTAATAATTACTTTACTTTCTTGTTTTCGCACTCACACATATAGTCATCCATCTTTTCTTATCTAATTGACATTTTTCTGCATTTTCTGACAATTTTATAAGCCATGAAAATAATCTTTAGTTGCACCCAGGGGTGGAGTGGTATACCACATTTCTATTCTGCATTAGAGAAGAAATGAGACTACTAAAGCCCATACCTGGGAGTTTCATGTCTCCAGTCCACGTGATGGTGGTAAAAAACCTGGAAGCAGGTTTGACAACTGCTGAAAACATGAAATATTTACAAGAGGAAGCAGAGGTAAATCAGCACCACATTCAGGGTTATGAAGATAAGGCTAGCTACGAGAAGTTTTACGTTTTTCAGCTCACTTTGTTCGTCAGCATAAAATCAGTCATGTCGACATTGGTGCAGTTTTAGTCTCTTGTGTCTCATTTAACGCCAAAAAATATGATATTTCAGGTAAATAAACATAACATCCACCTGAAACGTTCTCCTCCTCCGTTGCTCAGACATTAGTTTCTCCATTCGTCTGTTAATAACAAACATGATATTAAGTTCATCTCAACGTCATGTTTCTTATTACAGACAGAAACATGTTGGCTGTAGTGTTGTAGCTGTGATGGAGGACCCTTTTTAATGTTAGAACATGTGTCTTCACCAATCCCTACAGATTTCCACATTTTATCGTTACAATAATGTTTAATGTCATTTAAATCCTCCTGCGCCCTTCGCGTCAGTTTTATTTTTTCACATTTCTTCATCTGGCCCGGTCTGTTCCGACATCGGCAGGAACACCGATCCATGTTCGCTTCCAATACGAGCAAATGGGACGTAGTGAAGCGGCTGAGTTTCCTCCTGAGGGAACCATGGACGGTCAGATCCAATGACTGAAGCTGAGCTGTATTGATCAGAGCTGAGGAGGAGCCTTTAACACCATCAGACAGAGGACAGGTTTATAAGAGCAGCCGAAAAAAGAGCAGAAAGGAAAAAACTGGACACGGGTCTGAACTGGCGACAGCCTCTGCTCTGAGACTGACTCAGACTGATGATGATGATGGGACGAAGGTACAACGGTCATGACTCACACACACACACCGATACACACCAACACACACTAACACACACAGGTCAGTTTTAGATATTAACATCCAACTGGGTTAAACTGAATCCAAACAGACAGATTTAAGAGTGTAACAGACTGAACACATGACTGACCAGCACAAAGAACACCTGAGGACTTCAACAAGGTTCCTACAGGTTCCAATCTAAGACTTTTTAAGACCTTTTTAAGACTACTGAGAACAGAATTTGATGCCCAGCTATACTGGTAAAAAAATGTGTGACCCCTAAAATTTGGGAAAATGTACTTATTTACTCCAACACCTTCATTCCCATTGTTCTGAGTTTAACTGATTTCTTGCATAAGGTGCAGGGAACTTCAAACACTCATGTCAACTCATGTCAACCAGGTCCAGAGTGATCTGTTCTCCAACCACACATTATTATTACGTTTGCACATCTTCATGCTTAGTTTTCACTTGTGAGCCATCCCTTAAAGTTCAAAAAGTCAGCTTTGTTGGGCAAAAGATTCAAAGATGATCAAATTTAATACCTTTTAAAGACTTTTTAAAAAGGTATTAAATGCACCTTTGTAAAGGTGCATATATTGTAGACTTTTCAGACTTTATAAGACCCCACAGGAACAGGGTTCCTAATGAATATTTCAACAGTTGACTAGTCATCGACTACTAGGGGTGTGTATTGGCAAGAATCTGGCGATATGATACAAATCACAATACTGTGATCACGATACAATATATCACAATATATAATGATACTGTTTAAAAGGCAATTTTTTGTTTGTTTCTTTTTTTAAAATGATTATTTCCTGGAAGACTTGAATTACACCAGAAATATGCACAAATATTAAACACATTTTTATTTGATCACAACAGGATCTAATGCTATATCACAAAATTTAAATTATGTTTTACAGACATTACAGTTTAAGATCCTGCTCAAATGTTCATATTCTATTAGTTTATAACTAATATCATAACATTATTTTTGTGCAATCCCAAACAAAGGAACTAACATCTGCCTCTCAGACAGTAAAAAGTGCTTTTAGGATACTTCAAATGACCAATATTTAATAAAACAGTGTTAAATAATAATAAATAAGAGATAAACAATAAACAAAACTAAAAAAAATGAACCTCCGCCATATCTGCATTTGAATAAATACCTAAAATATCGATACAGTATTGTGAAATGAAATATAATGATATATTGCAAAATCGATATTTTCTAACACCCCTATCTACTCCAGTAAAGACTAGTCCCATTACAGACTGCAAATCGCTCTTACTTCTATTGAATACATAAATAAAATACTGTAATGTCCAACTGGACATCAGAGGGACAGACGAGGGTTAATTTCACACCAGTCCCTTCACTGGTAGAACAGTGTGTTACTGTCGTCCATAACCACGGCGACACAACAGGAGAAAAAATGCCGTTGACTAGTTGTTACAGCCCTAGTTGATATTAACTCTCTGTTTGCACAAGATACATCCTGTACAAATTTAACAACCTAAAGCTGTATGAGCTGCTGCAAAAAAAAAAACAATAACACACAGATGGAAAAAAAAAACATCATATGATTACATACAACTTAACATCCAATTCAAACTAATAACTGCATAAGTTTATAAATACATCTATACCTGTGTAAATATTTCAGATTTTCAGATTTCAGATTTATTAATTGTCATTCAATAAAAACATCCCAGATGCTGTTACAGAACGAAACAGCAAAATGCACAGCATGAAATAAAAACACAGAAAAAAGATCCTAAAAACACCAACTAAAACAGCCCATATATATGATAAAATATTAAAAACTGCACTAAAAATACATAAATAAATAAATAAACAAATAGTAAAGATAAAAAAGAGATATTGCGTGATGAATGGGGTCCCTATAAATACTGAGTGCCTCAGTAGTGTAATCTAATAATCACACACCCTGTAGTTAATATCATACAAACAACAAACAGGTTGTAAACATGCTCTGGTCTCATCGAATCCTTTCAGTCAAATTTTCGTCATTTATGAGACAAAGTCATGAGAAAAGGTTAAAAATAGCCTCCTGTCATCAGACCCAGTGGGACTCGGTGGGACCCGTTCCCTCTCACCTCTCTGGGGTTGAAAAGCTGAATTCTGTTGGATTTGATCTGATTGGAAACCACAGGGGGCACTGGCCCTTTTATGATTGGTTACTGTCAACACCATCACACACGGCCACCTCTTGACCCGCTATTGACCGACAGCTATCATTAAACACCACAGAAGAAGAAGGGGCTTCTTCTGTCAGAGTAGAGATGGAAAGATGGGAAACTGGGCCCAGAGTGGTCAGAGGAGACGCTCTGATGTCAACACTGAACAAAAACACATTCCACCTCTTGTTTGTCTTTGACAGTAGAATAAACTGATGAATAAATGAGTAAAAAATAGCTGGAAAATGTCGCGTTAGCATCGCAAAAACTACACGTAAGTATTAACAATAGTACAAAGTGTCACTTCCTCTAAAATCTGCTAAATAAATGTGTCTTTACCAGAGAGAAATCTGCAACAGGATGTCAGTTGTCATGGTTACTGTGGTTTTATGTCACTGGCAGTAAAATAAAAAAAAACGTAACTAATTATTTGTTCTTTTCTACTTATTTCACATCTGATTTTCCACTTTTCTTTGTCAAGTGTCACGAATTCAACATGTCCACATACTTTTGTCCATATTAAGGCTGCACCGATCCGATATTAGGATTGGATATTGGCCCTGATATCAACATTTTAGCAGGGAAAATCTGTAAAAGCAACCGATCCTTCCTCTTTACATTTCTGCGACACGGGCTACGTCATGCAGCTGAAGGTAATTCTAAAAGTAACAACAAACCTGTATGTGGAGGAGGTGGTGGTTATAAACTGTAGATAAAAGTGTGAGAGAATTTGCAGACCCTGTAGACCACATTTGACCTGAGATTGTTGCCTCATTGTCTTCACTGCAAGTGTTGCTGTCACTCTCTTATGTTTGTATGTATGTGGAGAATTACCAAAAATAGTCACTTGCCCAAATAACTGCGCACAAATGCGGGGTCGGTATGGAAGCGTTTTCCCTGGAGGTGGGTGTAGTCTACAGTCAGTGAAAAGCTTCACTTTCACTTCTGCAGGGGCACGGACTGCACTGTACCCCCATAGTATTGGAAGTAGGACAGAAAGTGACGCACACACGCGCATGATTACCAACCAACATGCACGCATCCCCTTCCCCTACTGTGCATGTGCAAGTACAACCCCCCGACAAAATGCACGCGCATGCACCCCCCTCCATTACACACCGCCACATCAACAGATGAATTCCACAGGAAACACTGACTGTATGCAATGGTTCAGTAAATCAGTCATTAAGGAATATGACATGCTTTTTTCATGAAAGTGTATAAACAATATTTAGCTTTTATTCTTAAAGACCGTCTTGAAAAAGAAATTCAGGTTCTCAGGAACATCGCCGCTTATCAATTAATCGTTAATCAATCGATAAGGGTAACCAACTAACGATTAATGAATTAATCGATAATTTGCATCCTAATACACAGCTTTTGGTCATGCAACAAGCTTCAAAAATACTGGGATGACATCTACAACGCATTATTCGACATATTCAGAATACATATACCTAAGGAACCCTTGCACATCCTGCTAAGAGCCATTCCTGAGGGCTTTGAAAGTAGAGATAATATAAATCTACTTCAAACTCTCCTGGCAGCAGCACTTAAGGATATCAGTGTCAACTGGCTGACACCAAATGTTCCAACATTCCACTCATGGAAAGACCGTGGATGGGAACTTTATAGAATGGAGGATAGAACTTAGAATTTAAGGCTCCAGAGGGAGAACCTTCTAAGAGGATGGGCCCCTGTGCTGGTCATACTGGTTTGAACAAAAAGAGCAAGTCCCCCCCCCCCCCCCACACACACACACACACACACAATAGTCTTTGTTTTATCTTATTTTTGTTTTGTTTCTGTTTTGTTTCGCTTTGTTTTATTTTGTTTTCGTTTTGTCTGTGTGTAAATTTGTTGGTATGAATATCTCACAGGTGTCAAACATGTGGCCCTGGGGCCAAATCCGGGCCGCCAAAGGGTCCAGACCGGTCCTTAGGATGAATTTGTGAAATACAAAAATAAGATATTAACAATCCTTTTAGTTCAGGTTTCACATTCAGACCAAGTGGGCAGGACCAGTCAAATACTGTCATACTCCAATGTCGGTTGGTAGAGCGGGTCGTCCAATGACCAAAGGGTCGGCGGTTTGAATCCTGGCTCTGACTGTCCACATGTCGAAGTGCCCTTGGGCAAGACACTGAACCCTAAATTGCTCCCAGTAGGGCCAGGCAGCGCCTTGCATGGCAGCAGTCGCCCACTGGTGTATGAGTGTGTGTGTGACTGGGTGAATGTGAGGAATTATAAAGCGCTTTGGGCACCATGAAGGTGTAGAAAATGCGCTATATAAGTTCAGTCCATTTACCAGTTACCATAATAACATATAAATATTGACAACTCCAAAATTTTCTCTTTGTAAATGTAAATATTTTCATGTATTTACACTAAAACAAAGTATAATTTTGCAAAAAAAAATTAAATAACCTGAATAAATATGAACAACCTGAAATATCTTAACAGAAGTACAATTTTAACAATATTCTGCCTGTTATTAAATGTTTTGTGTGTTTGTAGATCCACTGTGATCTGTAAGTTATAATGTACATGTGTAAATAATAAACTGAGGCTTAATTTTATTAAAATTACATTTATTTTTTCAGTTTGTTCATGTTATTCACATCTTTTGAAAGGATAGTGTGTAGATGTAAACCCTTTCATAATGTAAATTTACTTTTGTCGCTCTAAAACATAGAGAAAAGTTTGGAGTTGACATTATTTATATATTATTATGTTATTATTTTACTGGGTCGGTCTCCTGCAGATCAAATTTTGCTGAATGTTGCCCCTGAACTAAAATGAGTTTGACGCCCCTGATGTATCTGATGTGAAACTTCAGTCTGTTGTCTTTTGAGTATTTACAATTTAAGTCTCATAACTGTATGTTGAACGTTTATGTGTCCAATAAATAATAAGTAAAAAAAAAAAAAAAAAAAAAAAAAACTAAAAAAGTCAGATCAGTGCATCCCTATTCCATATAGTGTATCTGAATCAGCATCCAACACACACACGCACACACACACACACACACACACACACACACACACACACAGGTTATTTAATCATTCTTAACACAAACCCTTCTTTTATACTCATGAGGTAAATGTGTCCGTCCGGCTGTGAGCTACAGTAGCTGCTGCTTTGTTGGTCTCCGGAGTGCTCTTAACTCTTAAACACCGTTGCTCTGCATTAGATAACGTGTGCATTACGAGCCCCACACACACACACACACACACACACACACACACACACACACACACACACACACACACACACTCAGAGCGTTTTACAGGCTGCAGGAGCCATAATAATGCATCATAAGAGCAAAAGCAGAAATCCCTAAAGCCAACTGGAATGAAAGCCATTGTAGCTCACACTAAATCATCCAGTGGGTTTTTGCCCGAGTGCAGGAAAAGACGGAAGGAAAATAGTTCCACCTTAATAGAAAACCTGTCGTTTCGGTCTCACGCGCCGACAGTGTGAACGACGTCGACTTTAATTTGACAGGCCGCTGTTAAATCTCAATAATAAGTGAGTGGAAATTCAACAAGCTGCCTGACTGAACACACACCCAGAGGGGTTTCAGAGGTGTGTGTGTGTGTGTGTGTGTGTGTGTGTGTGTGTGTGCGCGTGTGTGTGATGGTCGGGTTAATTCTACAGAGATCATGACATGAAAAGTATCAAATGAAAAGAGACGGTAATAATCCACAGATGATGAAGAGATCTGAGTTATTGGCAGTGAGAGACGAGAGGGAACAAGGGAAAAGACACCAACGAAGAAGAAGAAAGAGGAGGAGGTGGTGGTGGAGGAAGAGTAGAAGGAGGGGAAGGAAAAGAAGAAGAAGAAGAAAGAGGAGGAGGTGGTGGTGGAGGAAGAGTAGAAGGAGGGGAAGGAAAAGAAGAAGAAGAAGAAAGAGGAGAAGAAGAAGAAAGAGGAGGAGGTGGAGGAAGAGTAGAAGGAGGGGAAGGAAGAAAAGAAGAAGAAAGAGGGGAAGAAGAAGAAAGAGGAGGAGGTGGAGGAAGAGTAGAAGGAGGGGAAGGAAGAAAAGAAGAAGAAAGAGGGGAAGAAGAGGAGGAGGAGAAGAAGAAGAAAGAGGAGGAGGTGGAGGAAGAGTAGAAGGAGGGGAAGGAAGAAAAGAAGAAGAAAGAGGGGAAGAAGAGGAGGAGGAGAAGAAGAAAGAGGAGGAGGTGGAGGAAGAGTAGAAGGAGGGGAAGGAAGAAAAGAAGAAGAAAGAGGAAGAAGAGGAGGAGGAGAAGAAAGAGGAGGAGAAGGTGAAGAGTAGAAGGAGGGGAAGGAAAAGAAGAAGAAGAAAGAGGGGAAGAAGAGGAGGAGGAGAAGAAGAAGAAGAAAGAGGAGGAGGTGGTGGAGGAGGAGTAGAAGGAGGAGAAGGAAATGAAGAAGAAGAAGAAGAAGAAGAAGAAAGAGGGGAAGAAGAGGAGGAGAAGAAGAAGAAAGAGGAGGAGGAGGTGGAGGAGGAGGAGGAAGAGAAGGAAAAGAAGAAGAGGAAGAAAGAGGAGAAGAAATGGAGGAGGAGGAGAAGAAGAAGAAAGAGGAGGAGAAGAAATGGAGGAGGAGGAGAAGAAGAAGAAAGAGAAGGAGAAGAAAAGGAGGAGGAGGAGGAGAAGAAGAAGAAAGAGGAGGAGGTGGAGGAAGAGTAGAAGGAGGAGAAGGAAAAGAAGAAGAAGAAAAAAGGAGAAGAAGTGGAGGAGGAGAAGAAGAAGAAAGAGGAGGAGAAGAAGAAGGAGGAAAAGAAGGAGAAGAAAAAGAAGAAGAAAGAGGAGAAGGAGAAGAGGAGGAAAAAAGGAGGAGAAGAAGGAGGAGGAAGAGAAGAATGAGGAGGAGAAGAAGGAGGAGGAGAAGAACAAGGAGAAGTAGGAGGAGGAGAAGGAAAAGAAGAAAAGGAGGTGGAGGTGGTGGAGTAGGAGGAAGAGAAGGAAAAGAAGAAGAAGAGGAAGAAAGAGGAGAAGAAATGGAGGAGGAGGAGAAGAAGAAGAAAGAGGAGGAGAAGAAATGGAGGAGGAGGAGAAGAAGAAGAAAGAGAAGGAGAAGAAAAGGAGGAGGAGGAGAAGAAGAAGAAAGAGGAGGAGGTGGAGGAAGAGTAGAAGGAGGAGAAAGAAAAGAAGAAGAAGAAAAAAGGAGAAGTGGAGGAGGAGAAGAAGAAGAAAGAGGAGGAGAAGAAGAAGGAGGAAAAGAAGGAGAAGAAAAAGAAGAAGAAAGAGGAGAAGGAGAAGAGGAGGAAAGAAGGAGGAGAAGAAGGAGGAGGAAGAGAAGAATGAGGAGGAGAAGACGGAGGAGGAGAAGAACAAGGAGAAGTAGGAGGAGGAGAAGGAAAAGAAGAAAAGGAGGTGGAGGTGGTGGAGGAAGAAGAGAGGAGGAATAGGTGGAGGAGAAGGAAGAAGAGGAAGAGAAGAAGAAGAGGAAGAAGGATGTGGAGGAAGAGGGGGAGGAGGGGATCAAGAGGAAGATGAAGAAGAAGAAGGAGGAGAGGGAGGTCAAACAACGGGAAGGTGTTGAGGGAGAAGTCGACAGTCAGAGCTGGTGATCTGAATGATCGACTCTGAGAGGAGGAGGAGGAGGAGGAAGAAGGGAAGATGAATAAAAATGACAAAAGGGATGAGGAGAACGAGTGCGTCCATCAGACTCATTTAGTTCAGGTTCCACATTCAGCCCCAGTGGGTCCAACCACGACAACGTTAACACAAGAGTGCAGAAATAATGACAAATGCACATTATTCTGTTTGTTTTAGAGCAAAAAATATAAAAAATATTTACATTAACAAACTATCTTTTAACAAACAATAAATGACAATAACCTGACATTTCTAAAGACAAATAAGTACATTTTAACAAAATTATGCCTCGACTTGTTACACATAGAAGAAAAAACAGATCCCACACATGGCTATAGTAAACATTTGTTTATAAAGTATATAAAGACAAAATCAAAAGGACTGAAAAACAGACAGAATGGGCTCAGACCACTAAGGGTTAATATTTTATTTGAATGTTTCTGCAACAGAAGGTACATTATGCCAATTATTTTATTTATTTATGCATTTATTTTTTAAAAAAAAATACAACTTGGTTAAATTATTTCAGTGTGTGTGTCAGTACTTTTTGAACATTTTGATCACAATATAAACTAGAAGCACTCGGAGAGCGCAGACCTCCGCCAAGGCTGATCAGTGCCCCCCCCCGTGGGCCCCCCCACGCCAAGGAGGTTATGTTTTTGCCAGGGTTTGTTTGTTTGTTTGTCTGTCCGTTAGTGTGCAACATAACTCAAAAAGTTATGGACAGACTTTGATGAAATTTTCTGGTCTGCGCCCCCCACATGGGCCCCCCCACCCCCGATCACCACCAAAATTTCATCATTTCTTCCTTATCCCATTTCCAACAAACCCTGAAAATTTCATCCAAATCTGTCCATAACTTTTTGAGTTATGTTGCACACTAACGGACAGACAAACAAACAAACAAACCCTGGCAAAAACATAACCTCCTTGGCGGAGGTAATAATACTGCGATAATAATGATAACTGTGATAATTTTGGTCACAGTAACTGTGATATGACATTTTCAGATCGTTCCATCCCTGTCTGTGTGTAAACTAAACTAGAAAACCTACTCTGAGCCCAGTGTGATCCTTTCAGATCCTGGAGGTTTATTTCTAGTCATGTGACGTTCACGAACGAATTGAATCTTTTGAACGGCTCTTTGAAATGAACGATGGAACTGAGTCTTTGTAAAGAGCCGTTCTTTTTTATTGTATTTTTAAAACTTTTTTTTAAGGAGGGAGTGTCCAATTGCCTTTCAATTTAGCGTCATTTATTGTTCTTGCTCTGAGGAGAATTGTACTATAGTTCAGGTATTTAAGGAATTGCAGCGATTAATCACTGTTGTGTTTTGTGCAATTTTCCCCATATGTTTTAACACATTTATTGTTCTTGTTCACTACAGTTGTTAAGGTCAAGCATCTCCCTATCCCCATTTTTTCTTCACATCTGCTGTCTGCCCAATGTTCACGCTGTCCCCCAGGTCCCTTCAAATCCATGAAAAAATTCCAGCATGTGTCCACGTGTACTGTGTGAAAACTGTATGATGTCTTATATTTGTGCTTGCATTATCTTCTGTTCTTCGCTGCAATTTTCGAAGAAAGGGTTTTGTGGATGCGCTCTAGTTGTACTCTGTACTAGGAGCAGCGGCCCGATGTCCCTAATCATCAAACTCAATTTCGTTTGATGTACTCTGTACTGTCAAATGACAATAAGGGCAATTCTGATTCTGATTCTAAAAAAAATAAATAAATAAATAAAATCCCAGTCCACAAGCATCCTCATTCACAACACATTCACTTAGATTTTCACGTTATGATCTATGTTCTTTTTTTTTAATTAATTAATTTATTTATTTATTTAATTAATTTTTTTTTTAAATGATTTATGTCCACATTATTTATTGACTGTATCTAAAAAATATCAAAGATATTTTAAGTTTAAATGAAGATATGAAATAATACAATATAAAATACAATGACTTAAATTGTATTATTGTATTTACTAGGTCATCAAATCAGTGTCAGTTGAGTCTGTCAACTAGGTTGCCTGTAGGGCACAGGTATCAAACATGCGGCCCAGGGGCCAAAACCGGCCCGTCAAAGGGTCCAATTTGGCCCCTGTGATGAATTTGTGAAATGCAGAAATTACACTGACGATATTAACAATCAAGGATGTTAGAATCATTTTAGCTCAATTCAATCTCAAGTGGGTCAGACCAGTAAAATACTATCATAATAACCTAGAAATAATGAAAACTACAAATTATTTTCTTTGTTGTAATGTAAAAAGAAAAGTAAAATTACACAAAAATGTTTACATTTACAGACTAGCCTTTTGCAAAAAATGTGAATAACCTGAAATTTTTTACGAGAAGTATGTGGAATTGTACCAATATTCTGACTCTTACTAAATGTTTTGTGTATTTGTAGATCCACTGTGATCTGTCAACTGTGATTCACATGTATAAATGATAAACTGAGGTGTAATATTATTAAAATTGCACTTATTTTTCTAAAGAATTTTCAGGTTCATATTTGTTCATGTTAAGTTCAAGTACGGTCCGTAGATGTAAACATTTTCATTACAGAATTTGAGTTTTTCACTCAAAAACAGAGAAAAAAACTTAGGAGCTGACATTATTTATAAGTTCTTATCCTATTATTACCTCCGCCAAGGAGGTTATGTTTTTGCCAGGGTTTGTTTGTTTGTCTGTCCGTTAGTGTGCAACATAACTCAAAAAGTTATGGACAGATTTGGATGAAATTTTCAGGGTTTGTTGGAAATGGGATAAGGAAGAAATGATTAAATTTTGGTGGTGATCGGGGGTGGGGGGGGGCCCACAGGGGGGCCCATTTCCAACAAACCCTGAAAATTTCATCAAAATCTGTCCATAACTTTTTGAGTTATGTTGCACACTAATGGACAGACAAACAGACAAACAGACAGACAAACAAACAAACCCTGGCAAAAACATAACCTCCTTGGCGTGGGGGGGGCCCACAGGGGGGGCCACTGATCAGCCTTGGCGGAGGTCTGCGCTCTCCAAGTGCTTCTAGTTTATATTATTTTACTGGTGCGGCCCACTTTAGATCATATTAGGCTGAATGTGGCCCCTGAACTAAAAGGAGTTTGACAGCCCTGCTGTAGGGGTTTTGAAGGTCCAGCAGGTGTCAGTATTCAGTGACACAGTATAAATACAGTTTGGCAATGTGTCCAAACGCTTCCTGACGCCACATGTACCTTCACTAATGTCACTGAAGATGAACTTCCAGCAGGTTTTCTTCAGTTCCTGAGGTTCACACTCACCTGGGTTCACTGCAGACACCTGTGGCAGAGGGTAAATCCACTGAAGTTTGTCCACGCAGCATCTGAGGCACTCTACACGAAATCCACAAACACCAGTAAACATATGACCCTCAGTTTCATCTCTATTTGATCACAATAAAGAACAGATTATTATTGTTATTGATACTCACTGACAAACCCGAGCATTTCTTTACATGGCGGCTAACGAGAGCTAGGCTAATGCTAGCTAGCGACGATCCTCCACAAATTAACCAACATTACCATCAAATACATCTCGATTCCGCTTTTCTGCGTCTTCATAAAACACAACGCTTCACTTTTAGGCATTTTCAAATTATTTTCGTTACATAAAAGGCTTATTTTTTAGCCTAATTAAGTATTAACTAGCTGGGGATTATCTTTATTCCGCCCTCTACGAACTTGAAGCTTCCATTGTCTTCACTGATTGGCTGAAATAACAAGTGACACTTACGCTGACCAATAGAATAAAAGGAGATCCAGAGAAGTTCACGGACTCCTTAAAACATAGGAATTTACATGTTGTTGGGAAAACTGATAATTTGTCCTTGAAATATAAAATAATTATGTACACTATTGAGTGTATATTACAATTTATGTAAATAAATATGTAAAATTATCAAAATTAAATTAAAACCAGGTTCTACTTAGAAAAAACATTGACAACTTCAAGTATTTCTTAAAGAAATGCATTAACAAACAGAATATAGAGTATAATATAAAGCTGAAATGATTAAATTATTAATTTTGTAGTGAATTTGCATAATATTTACTGAACAGTGGACAGCTGTATAAATCTCCAAAGCAAAAACTGCAAAATCTCTATAACTCTTGCCTCTAAATAGTGAATAATTGTTGATTCTACTGTTCACTGAATGCAGCACAAAGCACTGATAGACATGTAACAGTTCCATACTTCACAAATTTTACTGATAACACATTTTTTCTCTTTTCATACAAGGTCAGAAGAGGGAGAAAACATGCTAAGAGGAAAAAATAAATAAACATAATAAACAGAAGAATGGAAGAAGTAGAGGTGAGACCAGTCATTTTCTTGTTACCATAACATCTGTTTATTTCATTTTTATTTGCTTTATACAGACAGGAACTGCTGTTGAAAATCTACAGAAGTATACAAGGGGCGTACTGCCGTTGTCTCTGGGTATTCCACAGTTTGTCCACTTTGTGTTTCTATACATACGTGACCCCAGAGCATGAGTCATTAGACTTTTAACTGTTTACATACGACCTTTGACCCGTTCATCTCCTCACCCTTTAGGTCAGTGTTACATTGTGGACACCTCCTCTGTCCATGGGTAACGTTATGGCATTTAATTACCCCCCCAAACCCACACAGTCATACAAACTGAGTGTATGTGTGTGATATTAGTGCCCAGAATAGTGTTCATGAGTGGATGAACGTTCAACCACAGGGAGAGTTTCTGTTCTGTGTGTTGAATATAAGCCCAGAAATAAAAGAAATAACATCAACTCCAACCTTTCCTTGATGTTTTATGGTGAAAAAAGTAAAATTATGCTATGAAAATGTTCAAACCTACAAAAGATGAATTAAAAAAAATATGAATAACATGAACCTGAAATTTGAAAGTAAAATAAGTGCAGTTTGAACAATATTCTGCCTCAGTTTATCATTTCCACATGTGCATTACAACTTACAGATCACAGTGGATCTACAAATACACAAAACATTTAATAACAGGCAGAATGTTCTTCAAATTACACTTATTTCTCTTAAGACATTTCACGCTGTTCATATTCATTCAAGATTGCATCTGGTTTTTATGTGTATGAGTTTGAGCAGGGATGTCAAACTCTTTTTTTTTTTTTTTTTTTTAATGACCTCAAGTGGGCAGGACCAGTAAAATAACATAATAACTAATAAATAATGACAACTCCAAATTATTCTCTTTATTTTAGTGCAAAAGCATTAAATTACTGTGTGAAAATGTTTATATTTTCAAACGATCCTTTCATAAACAATGAAAAGAACCTGAACAGTCATGTAGAACTGGAAATGTGAACAATTTGAACAATATTCTGCCTCAGTTTATCATTTCTCCATTTGCATTACAGATCACAGCGGATCTACAAAGGATCATTTTAATGTTTTTTACGGTTTTATTTATTTATTTATTTTCCTCTTTTTATGGGCTCAGCTGGCTGACATGCAGCTGTCTGTACCGATAAGGCAGCAGCCGACACCAGCTGTACTCCCAGTCATCACTGCCCACTTTTCTGACACCTTTGCTTCTGTATCCTCTTTTATTTGGACATTTTACCTGGGAGTATCTCACGCTACTTTCTTTTTTTTTTTTTTTTTCCTACTTGTCTTGTCCAGCGTCCTAACAGCAGAATGGTAGTCTGGCTCCTTTTGGTGCTGAACACATTTGCTTTGCCCAGGGTAACTTCATAAAGTATATGAAGCGCCCTTTGATATTCTACTGTGTTTATTATGAGTTCTGTTGAACCACATTTCGATGCCGGACCTGACATGGGGGGGGTGAAGGGGAGAGAGCAAGAGAGAAGAAGGTGGCAAAGACCCTCACAAGGAAGTATGAACAATACAAACAGTAACAACCATGGTGATAATAATAATGGAAACTAGGGCTGGGTATCATGGCCTATTTACATAATCGATTCCATTTCGATTCATAAGGTTCTGAATCGATTAATCACGATTCGATTCAGTATTAACTGATTGATTCCGATTAATTTAGTGATATCAAAGTACAATTTTGAGTTGTAATCTGATTATTTGACTACTGCAGTCATGCAACACATCAATAGTGGGATCAATATTGATATTAGAAAGGAAATAAATCTGACATTTCAGCAGAAGGAGCTGAATCTGCTATTAAATAAAAACATGTCCATGTTTCTACAGTGGCTCAGAATGGACTTCTTTGTCATCTTCATTCTGTTTAATGGCTGGTGGCTTCTACTCACTGGTGCGGGGGGGGGGGGGGGGGGGGGGGGGGTAGCGTAGCGGTCGGACATTGTCACTTTACTATTCATCCAAGTTATTATTCCAAGAACAACCGGCTTCTGCGACTCACCTCGGAGAACCTACGGGCGGTCAGTTCCTTCACACTGCAGGTTCCAGTTTGAGTTGAGGCTGGGAAGACCTCAAGCGGAGGGAATTTCCCCACCCTTCCTCTGCGTCTTTTCCACGCCAGAGCCGTCGTGAGCAAGGTGTTCACAAGACGGAGTCGGCTGCCCTTCCACGTACTCCTGGTCCTACTCTGAAAAATGGATCTCATCTACCAGTAATCGATTACGCAAAATTAAAATGAGATCAATCTAAGATCGATTAAATCGATTTTTTTACCCAGCCCTAATGGAAACAATAACTACAACCAGAACTGAGTAAACTGGGCAGAAGAGAGGGAGAAAAAACAAAACAAACAAAAATACAAAAAAAAAACAAAAAAAACAATGAAATACATAAGACCTATGAGATGATGAATATAAGAAAAGAAAGCATGAACAAAATATCGTATACCACGTTCGCACAAATAATACCAGTAACAAATCCACACATCAGTTGTTCACGTTCATCTGCTGTGACAGAGTGAACCAGGCAAACAGACTGAGGTGGAGAACACAGACATGCAACCACAACCGCACCCCCTCCAAGGATCAGGGACCGACCGAGGGGGCCCCACGGCCCGGCCAACCGGCAGACCCCACATTATTTTTTAATGTTTTGCTTTAGTTTTATATTTGGTTTTATGTGTTTATAGCTCATTTGTACACAGTGCTTTGTGCAGCTGTTGTGTTATAAATATGGTTGGATTGGATTCAGTTTAACAGGCATAATATCCTTTAAATTTTGGAGTTTGGAGTTGTCATTATTTATAGATTACGATGTTACTATTTCACTGATCCGACCCACTTCAGATCAAATTGGACTGAATGTGGAACCTGAACTAAAATGAGTCTGCATTCCATCCTGCGGGCCACACCGGACCCTTTGCTGGGCCGGTTTTGGCCCACGGGCCGTATGTTGGACACCTGTGGGTTATGCCGCATTTCAACTACGTGGAACTGACTCGACTCGGGTACCAGGTACTATTCCTGGAAATTGTTTCCATTACAGGATCCAACTGACTTTAGAGCAGGGGTGGGCAGTCCTGGTCTTCGAGGGCCAGGATCCTGCAGGTTTTAGATGTTTCCCTCCTCCAGCACACCTGGTTCACATGGTCAGCCTGTCACCCAGCTCTGCAGAAGTCTGATAATGACCTTCAGGTGTGATGGAAGAAGGAAACATCTAAAACCTGCAGGATACCGGCCCTCGAGGACCAGGATTGCCCACCCCTGCTTTAGAGTACCTGGTCGTCATAGCAACACTGTACATAACTTCTGTGATGTCTGCTCAGAGACGTGCTGATAAACTCACTTGTTGCGTATTGTCCCGTCAAACTCACGCTGAATTTTTTCATCGTCCACCAAAGACAGAAATATCTGAAACTCTGAAACTGCGGGCTGCCATCACGGGTTAACCTACTGCTGTATTTTCTGTAACCTTCCAATTCAGTTTTTTTTTTTTTAAATAGCAGGTCGCACATTGATGACACAATGACACAGAGACAACTGTGACCAATCAGTGGTCTGCAGTGTTTACGTCACATTTTAGAATCTCTTCCCCCGTTTTGGAATCTCGGCTGAGCAAGTACTAAAAAACAGTACCAGGTACCAGACTGCAGGTTCTTTTACGTAGTGAAAACGCAAAAAGGCCGAGTCGAGCTGAGCCGGTACCACATAGTGGAAGTGCGACATTGGAGACTAATTAAAGGCCACCTCCCATCCACCATCACTTCATCTGTTCCTATTTTTTTTATATATGTTTTCAGGTCCTGGTACAGTTTGTTTAGTTCAATCCATGCAACACTTACATACGTCTGTTCAGGACTGGGCCTCCCTGAACCGCGTCCAGGTCTGGTTGCATGTGAATCCATGCAATCGTATTTATATGTTTTCTGTCAGATGCCACATATGCACAGTCACGCACCGCCTTCAAACACATGAAGGACGCAGCGCTGGGGTTGTTTTCATAGAAATATGTGGTTCAACGCTGAACACACCCGTCTGTTTCATCCTTTTATGTCCAGTGTGTGTTTTCCTTTACAGCCTCGTGAATGCTGGCGTTCAGTGTGTACATTCATCTAACACACACACACACACACACACACACCTCCACGTGTCTGTGTGTGTGTGTGTGTGTGTGTGTGTGTGTCCTTCTGCGTTTATAGCCGTTCGATGTCCCTGTATTTCTTCCTCAGGATGGAGACCTGGTCCCTGAACAACACGGGGTCCAGCCTCATCTGGGAGTGGACCAGAGGCATGAAGCCCAGCCAGTGACTGAAGGCGTTCATGCAGGTCTGACGCTGGGCAAAGTGGTCCGGGTCGGCCCACCGGGACGCCTTAGAACCCTGGGTTAGAGGACAGACAAACAGGAAACAACAGGAAGAGGCAGAGTGTGAGTGGACGAACCCCACTGAGGAAACACAGCATGTGGAGCAGGGGGTCTCAACTGGTGGGACGTGACCCAAAAGGGGGTCACTAACCTGTTTCCAGTGGGTCACTAACCTTTTTTCAGTGGGTCACTAACCTTTCATAAAATAGTATGATATCTAATCTAATCTAATCTAATCTAATCTAATATAATATAATATAATATAGTTTGTCCTCATGAGAAACCAGGAATGTAAACTTTTGGACTTTTCTACATAATTAATTGTCTTGATTGGAAACAGTATGATGCAACAGTTTTTTCTCATACATGTTTATTTATTTATTTATTCATTTATTTATTTATTTTAACGAAATATCCTTTGCAGTGGACAGCATTTTTTTTTATTATTTATTTTTTTCCCTTAAGTAAAGCTGTGAGACTAATCAGGTTAAAATCGTCCTAAAAGGGTTAAAAAAAAACTTTATTTGTCCCCAATTTAAAGGCACAGATGAGCAGCATGATTACATTAATATACTAAAGAAATCTCACTAAATAAAGTAAAAAGAAAATAATATATTATATTTAATCTAATCTAATCTAATATAATATAATTGAATATAATTGAATATAATTGAATATAATATAATATAATTTATCCTCATGAGAAACCAGGAAAGTAAACTTTCTGACTTTTTTTTTTTTACATAATTAATTGTCCTGATTGGAAACAGTATGATGCAACAGTTTTTTCTCATACATTTATTTATTCATTTATTTATTTATTTAATTTTTTTTTTTTTTTTTATGGAATATCCTTTGTGGTGGACAGCATTTTTTAAATAATTTAAACCCCCCCCCCCGACAGGATGGAAACAGCAGCAGTGCATGATGGGAAATTTAACATTGATAGTTGTTGTTCCAGTGTTTGTAGGCTGAAAGTAGCAAATCAGAGCTGAGCGAGAGAATGAGGCAGCGAAAGAGAACGAGTGGAAAGGACAGAAAAAGAGCGAGTGCAGAGCAGAGTGAATGTGGGTTTGGTGCACTGCCTTCACAATTAAGACATTAATCACTGAGTCCATTCTGCACAGTCATCGTCCTGCCTGTGGTCAGACCATCAATCAGAGGCCGACACCAGGACACACACACACACACACACACACACACACACACACACACACACACACACACGTATACACCAACACATGTATACACACACGCACACCCACACACACGTACACACACACATATACACACACATACACGTATACACACACACACATATGCACATGCACACACACCTACACACACACACACACACACACACACACACACACATACACAAACACACACGCACATACTGGGATCGCCCAAAGAGAAGGTCAGGACTGAACGTGTCTGAAAGAACTGGAATAGAATAGAATAGAAAAAAAATAGAATAAAATAAAACAGAATAGAATAAAATAAAATAGAATAGAACAAAATAGAACAGAATAAAATAAAATAGAATAAAAAAACAGAATAGAATACAATAAAATAGAATACAATAAAATAGAATAGAATAAAAAATAGAATAGAACAAAATAGAACAGAATAAAATAAAATAGAATAAAAAAACAGAATAGAATAAAATAAAATAGAATACAATAAAATAGAATAGAATAAAAAATAGAATAGAACAAAATAGAACAGAATAAAATAAAATAGAATAAAAAAACAGAATAGAATAAAATAAAATAGAATACAATAAAATAGAATACAATAAAAAATAGAATAGAACAAAACAGAACAGAATAAAATAAAATAGAATAAAAAAACAGAATAGAATAAAATAAAATAGAATACAATAAAATAGAATAGAATAAAAAATAGAATACAATGAAATAGAACAGAATAGAATAAAATAAAATAGAACAGAATAGAATAAAAAAGAACTGAACTGAAAAGAGCAGAATAGAATAGAAGAGACTTGAATAGAACACAATAGAACAGAACACAATAGAACAGAACAGAAAAGAATAGAACAGAAAAGAATAGAACAGAATAGAATAGGACAGAATAGAATAGAAAAGAAACAGAATAGAATAGAATAGAATAGAATAGAATAGAATAGAATAGAATAGAATAGAATAGAACAGAATAGCCTTTATTGTAAATAAAAATAGTTAGAAACAGTTAAAGTGTAAAATTCCCTGCTGGTGAGTCTTTCTGCAGGATACCTGGGTCATCATGGTCTCCTTGTACTGCTTCTTCTGCGTGACTTTGATTGGCGGTTGCTTAGTAACAGCTGAAACCAGGAAGTTCATCAGGATGTCTTCACAGTTAGCCAAACGGTCGACTGTCGTGCGCAGGTTCGCCGGAACGTAGTGTGTAAACAAGAAGTGGTAGTATCTGTCAACAAGCAAAAAACAGATTTAGTTAGGATGTTTATTACCAACTATAGGTATTTATTCTATTCTATTCTATTCTATTCTATTCTGTTCTATTCTTCTCTGTTCTATTCTATTCTTTTCTATTCTTCTCTTTTCTATTTTATTCTATTCTGTTCTATTCTATTCTTTTCTATGCTATTCTGTACTATTCTATTCTATTCTATTCTATTCAGTTCTATTCTATTCAGTTCTGTTCTGTTCTATTCTATTCAGTTCTATTCTGTTCTTTTCTGTTCTATTCAGTTCCATTCTGTTCTTTTGTTTTCTATTCTATTCTACTCTCTTCTCTTCTATTATCTTCTATTCTATTCTGTTCTATTCTATTCTGTTCTGTGCTATTCTGTACTATTCTATTCTCTTCAGTTCTTTTCTGTTCTATTCTATTCTATTTTATTCTATTCAGTTCTTTTCTTTTCTATTCTACTCTACTCTCTTCTCTTCTGTTCTATTCTATTCTGTTCTATGCTATTCTGTACTATTCTATTCTATTCTCTTCAGTTCTATTCTGTTCTTTTCTGTTCTGCTCTGTTCTATTCTATTCTATTCTATTCTATTCTATTCTATTCTATTCTATTCTATTCAGTTCAGTTCAGTTCTATTCTGTTCTATTCTATTCTATTCTATTCTATTCTATTCTATTCTATTCTATTCTATTCAGTTCTATTCAGTTCTATTCTGTTGTGAATGGGTGTTCCAGACTCAGCGGTGCTAAATCACCGTCAGCTCTTTTTCCTCTTTTTCCTCCTTTACACCTTTCCCACCGTCTCCTTCTCGTCTGACTCATGTTTTTTCCTTGTCTCGCTCTGACATTTCAGTTTCTAAATAACAAAAATAAAAGACTAAAGCGGTGCACGGAGCGTCCTAACAATAGAACAAGCACCAGGCAGTTTATCTGCCTGAATAGATGCTCCACACCCCCCCTGCGTTCACTTCAACACTCCACTTATTACTGTGTTTACCTTCATGTGATTCTGACAATCATTTTAGGAGACAACAAAGAGGTGGATTAAAAACTCTATTGTCAGATTTCCTCTTCTATCGCACCACTTAATAATAATACACAGACTTTTGTTGGTGTGTAAAGAAGTACTGTCATCTGAGGATCATGTGTTATGAACCCATACAGACCCAGTTCTACTTCTGGGACTGTTCCCAAATGACTTTTCCTCTAATTTGAACCTTTCTTAACCCATTTATCACTATTTATTCTATATAATCCTGTGTATTTTGCATTTTTAACCCTATAACACCAAACGTATCAGATTTGATACATGAGTTTTGAAGCCCTCTACATCACAGGTGTCAAACATGCGGCCCGGGGGCCAAATCCGGCCCGCCAAAGGGTCCAATCTGGCCCACAGGTTGAATTTATGAACTGCAAAAATTACACTGAACATATTAACAATCAGTGGTGTCAAAATCATTTTAATTCAGGTTCCACATACAGGGTGGGGAAGCAAAATTTACAATGAACATTTAGTTGTTTTTTCTCAGCAGGCACTACGTCAGTTGTTTTGAAACCAAACATATACTGATGTCATAATCATACCTAACACTATTATCCATACCTTTTCACAAACTTTTGCCCATATGAGTAATCAGGAAAGCAAACGTCAAAGAGTGTGTGATTTGCTGAATGCACTCGTCACACCAAAGGAGATTTCAAAAATAGTTGGAGTGTCCATAAAGACTGTTTATAATGGAAAGAAGAGAATGACTATGAGCAAAACTATTACGAAAAAGTCTGGAAGATACTATTAAAGAAGAACATGAGAAGTTGTCACCCGAATATTTGAGGAACACTTGCGCAAGTTTCAGGAAGCGTGTGAAGACAGTTATTGAGAAAGAAGGAGGACACATAGAATAAAAACATTTTCTATTATGTACATTTTCTTGCGGCAAATAAATTCTCATGACTTTCAATAAACTAACTGGTCATACACTGTCTTTCAATCCCTGCCTCAAAATATTGTACATTTTGCTTCCCCACCCTGTACAGACACATACAGTCCAATTAGATTTCAAGTGGGTCAGAACAAGTCAAAAATTATCAGAATAACCTATAAATAATGACAACCCCAAATTTTCTCTTTGTTTTTTGGTGTAAAAAAGTAAAATTACAAGAAAATGTTTACATTACCAAACTATACATTCATAAAAAATGTGATTGAACCTAAACAAATATGAACAAATGGAAATGTCTTAAGAAAAGTAAATGCAGTTTTACCAAAATTCTGCCTGTTACTAAATGTTTTGTGTGATTGTAACGCATATGTGTAAATGATAAACTGATAAACTGAGGCAGAATATTGTTAAAATTGTATTTGTTTTTCTTAAGACAATTCAAGTTGTTCATCTTATTCTGATTTTTAAGGAAACTGTGTCGATGTAAACCTGATCATAATACAATTTTCCTTTTTTTCACTGTTAGTATTTTACTGGTCTGGCCCACTGCAGATCAAATGGGGCTGAATGTGGAACTGAACTACAATGAGTTTGACACCCCTGTTCTACATGATCAGTGTCCGCACAACTAGGGGTGTGTATTGGCAAGAATTTGGCAATACGATACAAATCACAATACTAGGGTCATGATGCAATATATCACGATATATTACGATATTGTTCCAACGGCAGTTTTTTGTTGAAGAATTGAATTACACCAGAAATCTGCACAAATACTAAACACATTTTTATTTGATCAAAACATGGTCTAATGCTATATCACAAAATTTTCCTGTGTTTAAACTTAAATTCTGTTTTACAGACATTACAGTTTAAGATCCTGTTCAAATGTTCATATTCTAGTAGTTCAGAACTGACATCAGAACAGTATTTCTGTGTAATCCCCACAAAGGAACTAACATTATTTAAAAAAGAGTGTAAAATAATAATGAATAAAATATAAACAAAAAAGAAAAACAAAAAGCAAAAAGGAACCTCCACCATATCTGCATTTGAATAAATACCTAAAATATTGATGCAGTACTTCTTAATATCGATTAGGGGTGTGTATTGGCAAGAGTCTGCCGATACGATACAAATCACCACACTAGAATCGCGATACGATATATCACGATATATCATGATACTGTTAAAAAGGCAATTTTTTTGTTTGTTTCTCTTTTTTAATGATTATTTCCTTGATGAATTGAATTACATCAGAAATATGCACGAATACTAAACACATTTTTGTTTGATTAGAACAGGATCTAATGCTTTATCACAAAATGTCCCTGTGTTCAAACTGACATTCTGTTTTACAGACATTACAGTTTAAATCCTGTTCAAATGTTCATATTCTATTAGTTCAGAACTAACATCAGAACATTATTTTTGTGCAATCCCAACAAAGGAATTAACATAATTTAATAAAAGTGTGTTAAATAATAATAAATAAAATATAAATAAAAAAGAAAAACAATAAAACAAAAATCAACCTCCGCAATATCTGCATTTGAATAATTACCTAAAAATAGCAATACAGTACTTTTTAATATTGATACAGTATTGTGAAATGAAATATTGTGTTATATTGCAGAACCGATATTTTCTCACACCCCTACACACAACCGTACAGGACGCACACCTGCAGGCGCCGATGGAACATGTTCAACTGCATCTTTAAGTTTTAATTTTCATATTACGTTTACAGTCTGAGTTTCCCGTTGGCCATAAATCCTCTCCCATGTTGGCATGATCGGCCCTTATCCATGGTCCTGAAATGTCATTAGACCGTCTCCCATATCGCAGGTGTGGTTGTCGCAGAAAATTAAATGTTTCATGTATTTTTTGTTTGCATTAAAGATGAATGTTCGACTGTTCGACATGTGATAGACTTACTGTTAACTTAAAAAAGAATCAATCCTGTTGACTGCTTGCTTTTTCATGATTTAAAAAAAAAAAAAAAATCCCCCCCCTCTGTTTTTTTTGACAAATCGGACCCTGTTCATACCTGTGGTAGAACGCCGCCCCTGTCAGGACCATGGAGTAGTCGTTGGTCCATTTGGAGGTGTAGCCCCACCGCGACCTGGAACTATCCCAGTAGTGGCTTCTGGCCGGATAACCCACGATGCGTTCAGGGAAACTCTGCCAAACAATAAAGGCGAAATCCACCTGAAGAAAAAAAAGACGAAAAGAAGAGGGTAAAGTGGGAAACAAATGTTAGACTGACGTGAACAGCTGAAGAGAAAACAGGTTTCACATCACAAACAGCTGTAGAAGTGGAAAAAGGACAAATGCAGTGTGTTCAGAGGAGTTTTTAGGGCATTTAGAGTCGTGACCCTGAGTCATAATTTGCCTGTTTTTGTGTATATGTATATACGCCTCTGTTTAGTGTGTGTGTTCTCCCCTGTCCTGTAGGTGTGCTGTGCCCTTTTTGTGTCTGTTTGTTTTGCAGGAAGCTGATTGGTGGAGCGTGATTGCCCCGCCCCTTTTTAAACGGCACTGATCCTCCAGTTCGCTCTCTCTTGCCTCCTGCCAGCTTCCAACCGTGTGTTCCTGTGTGTGATTGTCAGTCGATAAATAAATAAAAAAATAGTTGACTTTGATAGACATATCACCATTCAATCATTTCGATGGGCCGCTTAAAATGATTGGATGGTGTTTTTTCAGTCCTGTCCGTTCCACAGGTGACTAAATTCTTTTATTTTCGTGTTAGAGCATTTAATTAATTGGTTGTAATCGGGGTGTGAAGGGGATTTTAAGCAATATAGTAAAAAATGCTCCAGGAAAACATCTCCTACCTCAGCTTTAAACCAAACTAACCAATGCAATGATATTTATCCCAATTTAAACTACACTGAACAAAAATATAAATGCCACACTTTTGTTTTTGATTCCATTTTTCATGAGCTGAACTCAAAGATCTAAAACTTTTTCTGTGTACACACAAGGTTTATTTCTCTCAAATACTGTTCACAAATCTGTCTACATTTGTGTTAGTGAACACTTCTTCTTTGCTGAGATAATCCATCCACCTCACAGGTGTGGCAGATCAAGATGCTGATTAGACAGCAGGATTTTTGCACAGGTGTGCCTTAGGCTGGCCACAATAAAAGGCCACTCCAAAATGTGCAGTTTTATCACACAGCACAATACCACAGATGTCACACGTTTTGAGGGAATATGCACTGGTCATGCTGACTTCAGGAATCTCCACCAGAGCTTTTGCCTGTGAATTGAATGTTCATTTCTCTACCATAAGCCATCTCCAAAGCTGTTTCAGAGAATTCATGAAGAAGACTGTGCGAGGAAAATGGTGGTCACACCAAATACTGACTGGTTTTCTGACCCCCCTGGACCACCCAATACAGTAAAACTGCACATTTTAGAGTGGCCTTTTATTGTGGCCAGCCTAAGTCACACCTGTGCAATAATCCTGCTGTCTAATCAGCATCTTGATATGCCACACCTGTGAGGTGGATGGATTATCTCAGCAAAGGACAAAGGAGAAGTGCTCACTAACACAGATTTAGACAAATTTATGAACAATATTTGAGAGAAATAGGCCTTTTGTGTTCGTAGAAAAAGTTTTAGATCTTTGAGTTCAGCTCATGAAAAATGGGAGCAAAAACAAAAGTGGGGCATTTATATTTTTGTTCGGTGTATATTCTGACATTACTCATTATTGTTTTGTAACCCAGACCCGTGTTAGAAAAGAAACACCTGAATCCAACGTGTCCACATACTTTTGTCTACATACTTTTATACAAACACTAATTCCATGAGCGTGTCCATCTCCTTCAGAGTGTCTCCTATAAACCTGTTCAGATCCAGTTCAGTGCAGAATAGTGTCCTTGAAGAGGCCTGATCTACCGGAGAAAACCCTCCTTGTGAATATAAAAACACTACTGAGACACGGTGGAAAATGTCACACACACACACACACATACACACACACACACACACATGAACACACACACACACGAACACACACCATCCAGAGCCAGAGGAGGAAATTAATTAGCAGAAGAGTGGAGGTGTGGAGACAGAGCAGTGGAAGTGGATGTTCCTTAGTGATTCCTGGCGGCGTCTGTCATGAATCGTGTGAGCAATTACTGTAAAGCTGTGGCTCTAAGCCCAGAGAAAGGTTGGAGCTGCCGATGTCAGCGCAGCCCCTGATGAACGGACGCCACGACGACACGTGGACGGCGGACGACTCGGAAGGATTAATGAGATCATGCAAATGTAGAAGCGCCTTCGGAGATTAAAACGCTCCTCATAATGTGAAATGGCACGTGTGTGTTTACAGCGACCGAACCAGGACGGGTGGTGTTGACGATCTGTCCGTGATAATTATGGTTAAAAACGACAAGAGGAACAGAAGGAGGGAATCAAAGAGTGGGTCTACAAATAAAATGTCAGAAAAGAATGAAAAGTATTAAAGATGATGCCCTCAAATGTCCACAGATGTTTTTTATCTCACATCTACTAAACTCAACGTGACAATTTCCACCTAAGAATGAAGGTTATGTTTTCAATACGCAAGATCAAAACAGAGAAAATAAGAAAAAAAAAAAAAAAATCAACATTACCATGATAAAAAAATTTAAAAAATAAAGAAAATAGTTAACAAAACAACAATGAAATGAAAAAAATACCAAAGAAAATGTAGAAAACTATCGACAAAATTAACAAAACAATCAACAAAGTACACAAAAATCAACAAAATTGGGAAAACTTAAACCCGAATAAAGAACAAATACGGAATTAAATAAAACTTAACAAAATAAACGCTATCATCAATAAGAAGAACAAAATAAGGTACAACATTAAGAAAAAAATCATCAAAATAAATAAAACTGTATAAAACAGTCAACAAAATAACAGCAAAATAAAAATGTAAATATCTAACCAATGAAAACAGAGAAAATTTACCAAATCACAACCAATGAAATGAACAAAAATGATTAAAAAAAAAAAAAGTACATGTAAATGAAGAAAAAAATAATCAAAACAAAAAATGGAGACAGCAAACATTAAAATGAACAAAATATGACATAGAACTATATTAAATGGAGAATAATTCACCAAAACTTTAAAATAAACTAAAATGGAGAAAACTACTGGTATAATAAACAAAAATAACAGACAAAAATGAAATAAATGACAATAAAGACAACCAACAAAATGAATAAAATTGTAAAAAAAAAAAAAAAAAAAAAAGGGACTAAATTAGCAAAACAATCACCAAAGCAAACACAAATGAAGAAACCAATCACCAAAACAAAAAACAAACATCAAAATGAGCAAAAAGCATACAAAACAATCAGCAAAACAGACAAAAACAAATAATGAAATGAAAAAAACATAGAAAACAATCCTCAAAATTAGCAAAATTGAGGAAACTTTAAACAAAAATGGAGAAAATAACTGGCAAATAATAATAATTTATAACATGAACAAAACATACATATAAAAATGAACTAAATGAAGAAAACAACCAACAAAATGAACAAAAAAGTACTACATTAACAAAACAATCAACAAAAAAGCCAAAAACAAGCATTAAATCAAATTTAAGAAACGTAGAAAACAATGACGAAAGGAGCCAAAATGATCAAAAATAAGCATTAATTAAAAAAAAAAAAAAAAAAAAAAAAAAAAGAGACATTCTGAAAAGTGTTTCCAGTGAAGCTCATGTCTGCCTGTTGAATCCATGTGTGAGCTGAACCATGGTGTGTACCGCTCCACCGTTTATTTATTCATTCATTTAGTTTTAATTGGCTGACACCGATGCTTCCAGGTCAGTGACGACTCCACATAAATCTAAAGTGACGTGTAAATAACTGAGTGTGTGTTCAGATGTGATTACCTGCACATGTAGACAGTGTGTGTATGTCTGTGTCCGAGTGTGTGATACTGACACTAATAGAGTCTGTGAGGCTGAAATGGATCCTTGATTGATCTTAATAATAAGTAAAAGTAAATCATTAATATTTTAAAAAAAGTCAAAAATGTAAAAATCAAAATTTCTCTAAAATGTGAACAAACTTTCTGGACATTGTCTCAAGAAAAATATATATATAATTATTTTTTTAATGAATCCAAGCAGTATTTTTGGAGAAGATTGTTGAAATCTAAACACTGATGACCTTGACTTTGACCTTTCAAGGTCACTCAAGGTCAACGGTCATGTATCCAAATAAAAGTCCATATATGACTTCTATCAGTGCTCAATAGTAACTATAATGATAGTTGTAACCACTTACATGTTATAAACCATTAAAATATGGACTATTATAAGAAATGGGCAAATTTTTATTATTTCAAAAATTTTTCAAAAATCCAAAAACTTACACATCGGTTATGTGAAAACGTTTATGTTTATGTTTATGTTTATGTTTATGCATTTGGCAGACGCTTTTTTCCAAAGCGACTTACAGGGGAAAACCAATCAAATCACTCAATCAATCAAATTTTATTTATATAGCGCCAGATCACAACAAAAAAGTTCTCTCATGACACTTTATATGTAGAGTTGGTCAAAACCAGACTCTAAGCCAATTTACAGAAACCCAACAGAATCATTTATATGATATACACTTTTCTGTCTTTATATATTTTATTTGTTCTATATTCGACTAAAAATCTTGGATTATCATCTTCGGTCAAATTTGATGTGTGGATACTGAATTGTACCCAAAGGGAATTTTTGTATAACATGCTTTTCCAAATAAACAAAGAATGGGAAAAAAAATCACAAAATTTAAATTTCTCTAAATTGTGAACAAACGTTGTAGACACTGTCCCACAGAAGCTACATAAAAAATTCTAAATGAATCCAAACAGTAGTTTTTGGAGAAGAAGACTGTTAAAATGCAGACATTGGTGACCTTGAGTTCGACCCTTAGAGGTCACTCAAGGTCAAAGGTCATGGACTGATTGAAAGTCCATATACAACTTCCTATCAGTGATCAATAGTAACTATATTAATATCTGTAACCATTTATATGTTATAAACCAATAAAATATTACGGAAGAGGATTAGGGCCACTGGAAAAAAAAAATAAGGTCCAGTCTAATTATTATTATTATTATTATTATTATTATTATGACATTAAAATCAGAATTCTGCGTAAAAAATCACCTAAATCCGTCATTATGTCAGCCTGTACTCCTCCTGCATGGCATAAAACACAAGTGACACTCTCCCTAAATGTCAAAAAAAAAAAAAAAAGAATTCAGACTTTTTTCTCAGAATAATAATAAAAAAATATATATACTCGACCTTATCTTTTTTCCCCAGTGGCCCCAATCCTTTCCCATAAAATATGGACTATTATAAGTGAAGGCAAACTTTTAATATTTCAAAAATTCATCAAAAATTCAAGAATCTAAATTTCTCAAACCTGTGAACAAACTTTTTATCCATTGTCCTAAGGAAGCTACATATAAACGATGACAGATCTGTTCCAAATCAGCGCTGACGTTTGGACTGAACGTTTGTTATGAGATCAGACGCAGTACCGTCCCATCCCATCTCCGAGGCCTCGTTCTCCGTCCCTGTGTGAGGTCTTTCCGCCACGCCGTGTCTTCATTCGCTTTTTATTTTCTGCCCCGTGAAGCCGAAACCGCCGCGGAGCTCCGGCCGTCACATCTGCCGCCGGTCACATCAGATTTCAAGGTTACAAAAGCGTGGAAAATGTATCTTAAGCCGAGCGGTGGAGCTTTAGATGGTTGTGTGTTTGATGAAGTCTGGCCGACGGGCTCAGTGTGATCTGACGACCAGCTGAGGAGACGGACGGGGACGGCGTCTGCATTTTAACTCGGCCCACCGGGTCACGGCTTTGGCTCTGAACGGACTGTGGGTTGAGTTTATCTGTTTATTTAAGGTCACAGCTGACAAAAATACTACTAATGTCCCTGGACCTCACCGGCACGTTCTGTCAACAATCAATACTAAGTTGAATCTGGGAGGTTTTCAGGTTCTGCCGCCATGGCCCCTCACAACTCCACCCTTTTTGTCCAAATATGGTCACTTCCCATCTTCTGGCTCCAAAAAGCCAACGTTCCAAGAGTCACTGATCTAGTGAATTCAAAATATAAGTTTAGAAACCATTATTTATTTACAGTCTATAGTCGCTTTTCCATTGGACGTATGCGCAAAACTTTAGCGATATTTCCTAAATGTCAAAAAAACAGAAGTGTGTAATGTCGGTTTTTCCATTAAATCACAAATGCGATGATTTGTCTATTAATTATTATTATTATTATTATTATTATTATTATTATTATTATTATTATTAATAATAATAATAATAATAATAATGGATTAGATTTTATATAGCGCTTTTCTAGACACCCAAAGCGCTTTACATTATTGATCTATTAATAATAATAATGATAATAATAATACTACATTTTATTTGTGTAGCGCTTTTCATGGAACTCAAAGACACTTTACATATAGGACATAAAAACAGAAACCAAACACATTAAAAACAGATAAAAGCAGGTGCAAAAGGCAGGTATATGAATATAAAGCAACTAAACATTAACCCTTTCATGCATGAATTGTGAGAACCTTAGTCAAGATTTTTTTCTTCAGTTTTGTTATTCCTCCTCAGGCATGAAAAAACCAATGCGATCAAGTTTTTTTTTCTATGGAGTTACAAAAATATCCATGCATTTAATTTTTGAAGTAAAGAAACGCGTTTAAAACCCAAAATCAGAAAGTGATATGAAAACAATGAAATAAAAACATGTTTAATGCTGCTAATCTGATGTCTTCTCACATTTTAACCCCTTTAGCCCTATCAGCCCGCCCGCGGGCCGAAAAAATTCTATTAATATTCATCTACTATAAAAATATAATAAATCAGGACAGTGGATGTTTTTTTCAACTTCTGCTCAAAGTTTAGACCCTACTGTTAATAAAAGTACATCAAAAGTGTATTTTAGTGCAAACTTTAATGTTCAAACATGATTTTTAATCTTTGTGGGGTGAAATATACGGTATTAAAAATCTCCAACACGAACAATTAATTTATGCATATTATCGTCAATCCAGCTGAAAAAAAAAACAGGCGAGGATAAAAAATTCCAATTTCTCTTTTAGTTTGTTCCAGTTTACTCAGGCAGAGTAATAGATACAATATTTTAGACAATGGGAATAGATTCTGTGAGGTCTGTAAATGTCCACAGACACCAAGAACATCCATATGAACCTTATTATTATAAGTATTAGAAGTAATTCTTCATTTACTTTGGGTATGTCTTTTTAGGCATTTTTCCCCTGAAAATATGGTCAGGGTTAAACAGGTTAACATATTCTAATGCTAGTAATTACTCACTTCATGGAGATAATATGCAAAAAATAATAACAATAACAATAATAACAATTGATTTACACTTAAACATGTGAGTGCAGATCAGGTTTATCTAGAACAGCACAGTTACAGTAATGGTCTGAATGTCAGTGTATGGGATAATGCAAAAGGGTCCACTGTGTTGGCTGATATGGAACTAAAACATCAAAACCCATGAATATACAAGAGAACAGCTGGAGAAGAACTGTCCACTGGAGTGACCTATGTGTGAAAGGGTTAAAAGCAATCTTGAATAATAATAATAAATAATATTATTACGAGATGACACGAGAAGTCATTTCATAAACACGGTGACAAATGTAAATATCATGTTGATTTACAGATATATTCATTATATTACATATTACTCCTCTATCTCACACTAAATTTAAAAAAAAAATGATTCAGTTTCCTGGTGTGTCCACACATACTGCACCATGTTTCTTTTAAAACTCTTCTTCTTCGTTTGTTGTAACGTTCGTCAACATCCTTTTTTTTTAATTTACGTGACTCTAGTTGCAGAAAAAGGTCTTTCCGTTGCAGTTTTGTGTGATATACTAATTTCGCTACGCCTGAAAAACCACCTCTTTTTAAGTGAAAAATGAGAGTTTGGGCAAAACTGGTGAATGTTTATGCTCAACTTACATTCGCGCAATTTGAGGGTCAATGGAAAAGCGACTATTGATTGTGGCTCTCACAGGATACTACGGAAGTAAAATGACTCAAATAGAACCAGTGTCCCTGTATGTCAGCTGTTGATGTTCTAAGTTGAATTTGTGAGGATGTCAGGTTCTGTTCTATGTTCCAGTCCTGTGGTCTGGATGCAGATCAATCTAACAATAGAAGTGGGCGGGACTTTCACTGGAGGAGAACTCGGCTAATTCAATCAAAGTCCATATCGTCGGCTTCCCGATAAAACCTGCTAAGTGACATTTTTGGTTGGGAATAAAAACCTGCTATCTCCCCTATTATAGCTTCAAATTTCAGTCTCCTGTGAAAGTTGTTTCCATTCCATCATAAGTACCAACATTAAAGGAACAGATTTTTTTGGTCATATTTCAGTTTCCTGGTATATAAACAGTTTTTTGTTTCTCCTGTAAAATTTGCCAAAAGTCACAGAGCAGGTTTTATCAGGAAGACGACGATCTATGACTTCTATCAGTGATCAGTAGGAACTATATTGATATCTGTAACCATTTACATGATATAAAGCATCAAAATCTGGACCAGTGTAAGGAAAGGAACATTTATTAAAGATCCAAAAATGTCAATTATGTCAATTAATGATCAAAAGTGTAATATGACAAAGAAAATAATCAAGGAAATGATCAGAAAAAGGCTCAATGTTCCAAAAGAATACATGATTTACAGGACAGAAATCCTTTCTTTCTTTCTTTCTTTCTTTCTTTCTTTCTTTCTTTCTTTCTTTCTTTCTTTCTTTCTTTCTCTGCCTCCCTCTCTCTTCTTCCTTCCTTTGTTTTTCTTGTTTCTTTCTTCCTTTCTCTCCTCTGTTCATTCTCCCTCCCTCCCTTTCTTTCTCTCCCTCCCTTTCCTCCCTCCCTTCCTTTTTCTTCCTTCTTTCCTCCTCCTCTTCCTTCCTCCCATTCATTCTCCCTCCCTTTCTTTTTCTTCCTTTCCTTCTTTCCTCCCTCTCTTGCTTCCTTCCCTCCCTCCCTTTCTTTTTCTTCCTTTCCTTCTTTCCTCCCTCTCTTCCTTCCTTCCCTCCCTCCCTTTCTTTTTCTTCCTTTCCTTCTTTCCTCCCTCTCTTGCTTCCTTCCCTCCCTCCCTTTCATTTTCTTCCTTTCCTTCTTTCCTCCCTCTCTTCCTTCCTTCCCTCCCTTTCTTTTTCTTCCTTCTTTCCTCCTCCTCTTCCTTCCTCCCATTCATTCTCCCTCCCTTTCTTTTTCTTCCTTTCCTTCTTTCCTCCCTCTCTTGCTTCCTTCCCTCCCTCCCTTTCTTTTTCTTCCTTTCCTTCTTTCCTCCCTCTCTTCCTTCCTTCCCTCCCTCCCTTTCTTTTTCTTCCTTTCCTTCTTCCCTCCCTCTCTTGCTTCCTTCCTGCTTTATTTCTCCAAAGGAAGGATGGGAACTATTTTGTGAATTAAATCCAGGGGGATACTTGTGTATTTGTCATGTACTTTAAACTGTATTTGATAAATAAATGTGGAGAAACTTTACAAAACTTTTACTTATTTTAGAAAAAAAAGAAAAAAAAAAACAAGATATACATTGATTTTTCACTCAGCATTACTCTAAGTAATGCAATATAAATAGCTACACTACTTTACAATTGGTTTTAAAACTACTGTTTTAGTATAAAAGGATGTAGAGGAATAAGAGTTTATATCTACAATGCATTTAATGTCAATATTTGTAGTGTGAGTGTAATAAAAGTCTGTTATGTGTCAGATTCTGAACTTAAATGACAGAAAATACTGCAGAGTAACTAAAGCAGTGCAGTGGATCTTATATAAGTGACTATATTTGATGTATGTCTGTGTTTACAGTGTTGTTAGAGACACATTTCCATTCTAAGCAGATTTAATGGATGTTTGATCTGATCTTAAACATGATAAAGCTGTAGCTGTGCTGCTCATCAGCCTGTAGAACATGTTTGGATCATTTCCTGTTCGCTCCATCTCTGAATTACACCCTGTTTCCTTTTAAAACTCATCTCCTGATGCAGAAAAACCTGTTTATTGTTGGCATCTCATTTAATTCACTCTAATGGTAGCTTGTATCGCTGACAGTTAACAAAGGGGCGGAGCTAAAACATGTCTAAGTGTCTGCTGTTTCATATTCATTTACAGTAACATGTATGATGTGTTAAAGAGTCACGTATAAACCTACACAGACTGGAAAAAATAGAACCAACGACACTGTAGCTCACCAGCATGTTCTGTCCATGTTCTATCACCGACAGAAGTGGGCGGGACTTTCACTGGAAATAACTCAACTCATTCAAAGTTCATATATGACTTCTATCAGTGATCAATAGGAACTATATTGAAATATGTATTTACATGTTATGAACCATCTTATCTCCACTGGTACTTTTATTCTGTGATTATGAAAAAAAAAAAAAATATATATATATACAGGGTGCGATTTGCCAAAAAACGGAGGGAGTTTTTTTTTTTTGTCGGAGCGGGGGGGCGGGGGAGGGGGAGTTACATATGTACACAAAATTTTTACAACTTCTAACCTGTACCCCCTCCACTGCCCCCCCACAAATGCTGGGCCCTAGGGCTGCATGATTTTGGCAAAAAAAAAAAAAAAAAAAAAAAATCCAGATTTTTTCCTCTAAAAACTCGATTTTTGATTTCGATTTTTGGGTAAAACTACAAAAGACAACAGAAGTCAGCATGTCATTTTTGTGAGCAGCCAACAATGCAAGGCCCTGCTCTGACCTCAAATCTGTGATGGTACCATGTGATGAACCCACAGAAGTTTATTTTTTCTTAATTAAATCTTTATTGAATGAAGTAGAGTATACAAACAATGTATACAACAAGAAAATAACATAAGTTTGCCAGGGGGAATACACTATAATACAATGTCCAAATCAGAGCAAATACTGATGTTTTTTATAACTTTTTTATACGTGCCTTTTTGTTTCCAGATTTATCTAACAGCTTTAAATAAAGTTCAACATCTTTCAAAAAATAAATATTTGGTTTTGTGTTACAGAACTTACATTTGTGAATGAAAAATTTAGCAAGTAAGAGGACTAAATTAATTATAAAAAAAAATTATTTTTTTTTTTTTTTCTTTTCTGGGTATCTGGGCCCACAGAAGTGATACCAGTGTCAGTCAGTGACAGGCACCAGTCGTGCGTGGACCAGGTTAATATGAGTGATCCACATGCGGTTCTATTTAAACTGGGGGATCCGTGCGTGGAACAGACTGACCCAGGACACACTGGAGGGATTCTATCCTGGAGCTGGTGGATGTGTGTGGGCACAGGGCTGTGTGGGCTCCTCTGCTGAGGCTGATGACCCCGAGACCCAGACCTGGTTCGGAAGCAGACAGTACGGTACGGATCTGGGACAATGTAAGATGAGTGATCCGCATGCAGTTCTATTTCAGTTGCGGGATCCGTGCGTGAAGCCACGGCTTACATTACTATAAGTACTGCGGGCTCATAAACACATTTAAAGTCCGGTCATTACACAGACTTCTGTGACAGACCGCTGTCACTGATAGGAGGAGGAGCCTACGGTAGCCCGCAAGTGCGCGGCCTGGAGGCACGAGAGAGATGAAATCAGTTTTACAATTTCCCTTTTTTAAAAATCGTCCTAAATAAAAAATCCGATTTTGATTTAAAATCGATTAATCGTGCAGCCCTACTAGGCTCCATGAATTTGTGACGTTTACCCCCCCTTTACGGTGCCCCAGTGCATGGGGATGTTCGCAAATTCTCAGACTGCCGACAGTTCGGTTCAGGTTAGTGCCAGTAATGTAGGATATAGGCGGAAGAAAACTGTCACAACCTGCTGTTATTTACGCTGGTTGGTTGTCCCCCCGGAGGATGAAATTTATTGAGCGGAAGTAAGGATGTAAAAACCAGAGGGGGGGTTGATCCCCCACCCACCCCAACAAATCACACCCTGACTATACTGATATCTTTAACCATTTACAAGTTAAAAAACATTAAAACATGGACCATTAGAAGTAAATGCACATGTTCTAATATTTTAAAAAAATTGTCCCAAGGAAGCTACATATAAAGTTTGAAATTAATCCAACCGTTAGTTTCATCATCGAAGATGTTTGAAGCAATTGCTAACGAAAATGACCATTTTACTGAATAATTACTACTGTGAATTTTTATACTTTAGATGAATTTTGCTGATAATATTCTATTCTATTCTGAGTTCAACATTGCGCTGCTTTAACTGAAGGGGATCACGGTTCTGTCATTACTGTTAGAACAATATTTCCTCTTGCAGCGTCCTGAAACTGTCTTGGAAAAGGTTATACGGCAGCGGTACGCTCCGCCGCTCAATGAAAGACAAAAGCTTCGTCAGGTTTTTCACTCGTATTCCTTCCTCTAATCTCTCTTCATGGAATAATCATACATTTAATGAGCTGAAACAATGTAATTATGAAATTGGCACAGCCATTCTTCCACCGCAGTATTAGAATATGAAAAGTCCTATTAAAAGTGTAATGTTCTCTCTCGCATATTTCCACTCACTTGACATATTTCATCTCCTTTCAATAAATCCCGTCTCTGTGTTAAAAGGGCAATTAGAGCATCGGGTTACTGAGCACAGCCAAGACTCACTCCACTTCCTCTTTATGATTCCTCTCTCCCTCTGACATCTTCTTCTTCTTCCTCTTGTTCCATAAAACAAGCCTCACGCCCATAAAAGTTTAGTTGTAGAAACTTGTCGTATTGCTGTGCCACAAATTGTGGTGCCATAAAGTGTAATTGTAATCCCGTTAGCGCAGAAAAGGTGAGCATTGACTTGCTCCGATCAATAAAACATCTCAGAGTTTAAAGATATATTGGAGCTCTCGGGCTCATTGGCTCTTATAATCCATTATGGATCACAATCCTTAAATCGCTGCAGAGCCGAGCAGGAACCAGGCGCTGTTTGGAATGACTCTTAAAGCAGGGGTTCTAATTTAGCATTCGCAGATGAGCTCAGCTGTTTGGGTTTAATGACCCAACTTGAAAACTTTGCAGCAGTTTCAGATTCAACAGTAGTCTCTTTTCCATTGACCCTTAAATTGTGCAAATATAACTTGTGCATAAAAATTTACCTAATGGAAAAACGACATTTTCGCCAAAAGTCTCGTTTTTCGATTAAAAGCAAGATGTGTTTTTTTGGGCATAGCGCAAATGGTATATCACACAAAACTGCAATGGAAAGACCTTTTTTTGAAACTAGTCAGGTGAATTAAAAAAAAAAAAACAAAAACAGATGTTGACATACGTTTCAACAAGTGAAGAAGAATAAACATGTCGTGGTATGTGTGGACACATCAGGAAACCCAATCATTTTTAATTTAGTAGGAGATAGAGGGGTAATATATAATAATAATAATGAATATATCTGTAAATCAACACCATATTTACGTTCATCACCATGTTTATGGAATGACTTCTCGTGTCATCTTGCGATAATAAATAAATATATCATCGCATTTGTGATTTAATGGAAAAACTGACATTAAGCATTTCTGTTTTTTTGACATTTTGTAAATATCTGTAAAGTTTTGCGCAGACGTCCAATGGAAAAGCGACTAGTGAGCCGGTTTATCAATCAATCAATCAATCAATCAATCAATCATATTTGATCTATGTTGCCAGTGGGGGTGCTAGCGTGAGACACCCCTTTGTCCCCCTTTGCAAATTTATTTTCAGGAGTTGACATCATCCACACACAGTTCAGTCGTGGTCCTGTTATGATAACGTACCAAAGGGGGGGCAGCAAATGTCAAATTAGGTCAAACTATAGCACAAATCTGACATTTCACCTTAAACCAGTGTTTTTCAACCTTGGGGTCGGGACCCCGCGTGGGGTCGCCTGGAATTCAAATGGGGTCGCCTGAAATTTCTAGTAATTGATAAAAAAAACAAAAAAACCCAAAACTTACCAATAAAAAATATATGTTGAGTTGACAGAGACAATCCCAATCCATAAAAGACATGACAAACTGTGAGTCTGAAACCGAAGCACTGTGGTTCTGTTTATGTGTCAAATGTTCATTGTGGTCAGTTTCAGATGCTGCAGCTCTTTCATAGTTTTTTCAGTTCTTGTTTGTTCAGTATTAATTGTCAGCCTTGTGAATCCTAGCTGGACTGACTGTACATATCCTGACCAAGGAAAATCAAATTCTCCCTTTGTGCAGTAATCTACACCTGGATTTACTGCCTCCATACAGAATAATATACATAATATAAACTAAATGTCCTCTAAAATTAATGTTTATTTGCAACATAGTATAGCAAACTATTACATGATCAAAAACAAATTAATTTCAGCCAAAAAAAAAAAAAGTCTCAGTTTTGAATGTTTGGGGTCACCAGAAATTTTTGATATTAAAATGGGGTCACGAGCCAAAAAAGGTTGGAAACCACTGCCATAGGGCCTTTGAACAAAGCATCAGAAAGTGACCATATGGGATGAGAACCACAAAGAAACAACTTTTTGAGTCAAATAAAGTGACAAATTGATAAAAGCTAGAATCGTCATTGTTGTTTTCTCCACTGGACTCAGCTCTAAATGTAAAGAATGGAGTTTGATGCTGAAATGGCAGCGTTTCTTCTACATGGAAGAGTTTGATTCGAAGGTTTACGAAGGTATAAAGTTATTATGGGATGTTATTATCTTTGCTAAGTTACTGCTTGTTGATCCACAGTTCAGACTAAACTGTGACAGTTCTGACGTTGTTTGTTGGATTCCTAACAGATCTTTAGTTCAGTTACTGACAATACAAACCGAACGGAAACAGAGGTGAGGTCCTGTTGGTTAGACTTTACCATATATGAACCTACAGTTTTTCAGGCTCCTGTTTGACTTCCTGATGAAGGCTTGAAGCCGAAACGCGTTGAAGTTTTTTAGGTCTAGATATGACCATGCCATGATAATAAAGGCATTTTAATGTTGACAGAGAGTGCTTTGGATTCTTCTTCCAGTGTGATAAATACTTTTTGAATCCCTTTTTCCAAAGAGCACCTCGAACAAACTCTTTTTTGGTCCGAGAAGCATTCCTTCCCAAACATTTTTTGAATTGCCTCTAGAAACGGAGGTGATTTGTGGTTTATAATAATTTACATCATATAGCCTAAATGTCATCTAAAATTAACGTTTATTTGCAACATAGTATAGCAAACTATTACATGATCAAAAACTAATTAATTTTAGCTAAAAAAAAAAAACAAAAAAGGTTGGAAACCACTGGGTTCAACTATATAACTAGTATCCACTGCTTATGTGTGTACACAGTACCATTAAATACCATATAAATAAAACAGCTGACTGTGTTTTCCTCCTGTCTGTGGTTTTTAAGTGCAGTATCACCTCCACCGACACGTCCAGGTCTTGATTAAAAAACAGGAACAGAAGCGCTCCTTCGTCTCCTGACAGCGCCTTTGTCATTTCACTGCTTTCTCATTTGTCGTACAAGCGGCCTTAGCGTACCAAACCACCGGGGTGTTTTAGGTACGAACTGAGACCTGAATCAAAGCGCTGCTGTGTGTTTTGACAGTGTAATGATACAGACACAGAGGTAATGGCTCTGGAAAACTCCTGACTCAGTCAAAGCTCTTTGTTTTTCATTACAGCCTCTTTCATTCACTTTTCTCGCCTCCTTTCTTTATTTTCTCCACCTTTCTGTTTTAACGTCTGCACATTTTTATTTACTCCTTAAATTAATGCCTCTGAAATACATCTACTGTTTCACATTTCCATTATTCTGTACCGTAAAAAGAACTAGATATTAAAACATTATTTATGACGATGTATTCAATTCAACAAATATTCAATAAATAGAATTAAAGATGAAGAAGATGAAGAAGACGATGAAGATGAAGAAGATGAAGAAGATGAAGACGAAGAAGACAAAGAAGAAGATGAAGACGATGAAGATGAAGAAGACAGAGAAGAGGATGAAGACAAAGACAAAGAAGAAGAAGATGAAGACAAAGGCAGTTTATCAACCAATAAATTAAATTTGATTTATGTTGCCAGTCGGGGCACTAGCTTGAACGGCACCCTGAGCAAGACACCCCTTTACCTATTTCCTTTCCTTTCCTTTCCTTGTTTCTCTTTTCCTTTCCTTTCCTTTCTTTTCCTTTCCTCTCCTTGTCTCTTTTCTTTTCCTTTCCTTTCCTTTCCTTTCCTTTTTCTCTTTTCCTTTCCTTTCCTTTCCTTTCCTTGTTTCTCCTTTCCTTTCCTTTTTCTCTTTTCCTTTCCTTTCCTTTCCTTTCCTTATTTTAATTTCCACTGAACATAAATCTCTGCTTCTCTATCCTACTGTGTCTACGATGCCCCGTCTCTCTCTTGTTAATCTTTGTTTCTTCCTTAAACTCCTCGTCCTTTACAGTCCGGGCACATTTCCTGCTTTATTTCAGCGTCTGTTGCGCTGTTTTTCGGTTCATTTGTAACGAACAGTATTCATGAGTGTTCGTGTGTGGACTCCCTCATTCCACTGACGATCGATACTGCGTTAAGACGTCGCCAACTTTTGTTACTCGCAGACGTAAAAACATACAGACTGAAGCTCGTCGTACATTTGTGAATTATAACTCAGACGTTTCAGTTACTAAACAAATCAAGTGAGGGTTTGTAAATGCAAACATAACCATGACATACCACCTCAGCAGTTACTATTTAACGGCTTATTTTATGGATTAATGGATGATTCAAGCAAGTAATTATCTCAGCTGAAAAGATAGTGTAAAAAATATCCTTCCTAATGACTGCGGTTTATAATAGACGGGGTAGTATTCAAGCAGCCATCCATGGTGACAGGGTTTTAAAGTGTTTATCAGCTGATTTAGATTCTAATCCAAATGTTTGATCATGGTGTTTAGTGGCCTCGTGGCTGATAGTGTGGCCGCCTCGCCTCATTGTGTTGATAAAGCACCGGCGTCTCACCTCAGCAGCTCATTAAACGTCTAAGTCTCACCTCATTGGTCGACAGGACCGAGTCTTCGTCCAGACTGAGGACGGCGTCGGTGAGGACGACTTCATGGGGGAAGAAACGACTGGTCATCATCTGGAGAAGTAAAGCAGAAAGAGAAATACTGTATTATATTTGTGTGTTACAGTTGATCCAACATCGTTAAAGTACAGAAAGAAAGTAACAGAAGAGCAAGGAAAAATACAAGTAAGTAATAAGTAAACAATAAACAGCAGTATGTAGTTATGAACCAGATATGAACAGAAATGTAGAGAAACGTACAAGAGATTTACAAGGAAGACGAAGACGAATGATTATAGATTATAATGTTTATGTTTATGCATTTGGCAGTTGGGGTTAAAGAGGGAGGGTAAAGAAAGAGAAAAAGAGAGAGCGATAGAGATAGAGACTGGGGGAGAGGGAGAGGGGGGAAGGGGGGAGAAGGGGGAGACACATGGAGGCAGTTGAGGATAGGTGAGTGATGATGATGAAGGCGGGAGAGAGGCAGGACCACCGCAGCAGGTCCAGAGATAATCCTGGGAAAATCTGTGATAAGCCTGGGAAGAACTTTATTAAAATATTTAAAATGGGATGTCTGCCAGTGCCAGGACAGGAGGTGCTCCTGGAAGAGCTGGGTCTTCAGGAGCTTCTTGAAGATAGGCAGGGATGCCTCTGTTCTCATAGTACTTGGTAGAGCATTCCACCAATGTGGAACGACCCATGAAAAGAGCCTGGATTGTCTTGTACAAGGTCTGTGGACCACCAGACAATGTTCCCCAGACGAGCAGAGTGGTCGTGGGGCAACATAAGCTTTTATCAGGGCACCTAGACAGGTAGGAGCAGACCCACAGAGAATTTATTTAATAATAATAATAATAACCTAAAAACCTCAAAGGGCTACAGGCAGGGTACAAAAAATACAATTTAAAGGGAAGTCAGAGAATAAAAATAGAAAGTAAGACAGATAAAAACAAACACAAAAAAAAGACAGTTAAAACAGGTGTAGCATGCACAGAGTATAGAAAATTATTTATACTACAAACAAAAAGTTAAGGATAGTTTTCATTTTTGGCCTATTTTTTTCAGTTGGGATTCTTGCACAGCGCTTTTTACTTTTTTGTGTGAATTGAAACAAATTTTTTTTAATGACCAGACATAGTTTTATTTACAAATGGCAAAAATGACAACAAAAATGCCAAAAAAAAAAAGAAATATCCTTAACTTTTTGTTTATAGTGTATATAAGATCATATACACTAAATAACAAGAAAAGCACCCGGAGAGCGCAGACCTCCGCCAAGGCAGATCAGCACCCCCCCCACCCCCCCATCTTCAGTGTAATTTTTGCAGTTCACAAATTCACCCCACAGGCCGGATTGGACCCTTTGGTGGGCCAGATTTAGCCCCCGGGCCGCATGTTTGACACCTGTGGTTTACACTGTTCTCAATCTTCAGTGTAAATTCCTCTAAATATATTACTTTGTTCATTGAATTGTTTTTTTGTTTTGTTTTTTTACATGTCTTGTCCAGCATCATAACAGCAGAACTGTAGTCTGGCTGCCTTTTTGTGCTGAATAAATTTGCTTTGCCAAGGGAAACGTCATTGATATTCTCTTGTCTTTACTATGAGTTTTGTTGAACCACATTTTGATGCCGGACCTGACATGAAGGAACAGGGGGAAGGAAAAGAGAGGGGGAAGAGAGAAGGGGGGAGAAAAAGGAAGAAAGACCCTCACAAGAAAATATTAACAATACTAACAATAACAACCATGGTAGTAATTATAATGGTAACAATAACTACAACCAGAACTGAGTAAAACTGAGCAGAAAAAAATAAAAATTACAATAAAATAAAATAAAATACATAAGATCTATTAAATGTACATTGAATTGTTGCGTAACGTTACATTTAGACTGACTTAAACTTCAGTATTTTTTCATCTGCTCCTCATTCTAATGTGAAATATTACGTCACTGAACTGAACCCAACGTCCCTGCAGTGATGTTTAACATGGATTTACTGTCTGAAATGAAGTAAATTGATTTTAAACTCCCCGGGGGAATATTAAGAGGCTTATATTGCGAAATAAGACCACAAATATCCGCAAGGTTAATGTCTACTTCCATCTGAGTTTAATGAGCCGATGGGCGGCGAGTGCAAATTCATCAACAAATTAAGCGTAACATCAAACGAATACGAACCCAAATCTGCTAAATTCCTGAGTGTGCCGCAGAAAAACTCCGACTTTAATCACTGCTTAAAGTGAGAACTCTTGGCAGATCATGTATTTTCTTTGGATGGATGCACTGTAATCAGCAGGCAGGTGATTAGTTCAGTCATAGTGGAGTCGGCTTTTTTATGAAGAAAACCATCACAGTGTAATTGGGTGGAGTATATTAAGCACATGGCAGATAATAAAATATATGTGCCTCCCATTTACCCAAGAAACCTACGGAAATACTGGATATCTGGTGTAAATCTGTGTGCACGTTTGGGTTCAGCTCAGTGTGAGTCTTGACTTTATAAAAACCCAACATGAACACACGTCACATCAAAGTCAAAGTACAGTATCTGCGTTTTTTTTTTCAGATGCTTTCGATCCGAACGGCAGGGACACCACGTCCTCGTCCTGATCGTGCCACCAACAGCGATTCCTGCTGCTAAGTCAGGAGGACCGGGTTAAAGCTGCACTAACTGACAGGAAATACTCCTCCTAGGCCTACACGACCAGCAAAATGGTACAAAAGAAAGAAAAATGTACATATAATAAGACACTGTTAGATCTGGTTTCAGTCAGGGTGAACTGAAACATGTTAGATAGAAAAGAGGATGATGAAGAAGAAGAAGAAGATAATGATGATGGTGAAGAGAAAGACGATGAAGAAAAGAAAGAGGAAGAAGATGATGATAATGAGAAAGAGACAGAAGAAGAAGAAGAAAAGGAAGATGATGAAAAAAGGAGAGGCAGAGAGAAGATTATGATCATGATGAAGAGAAAGAAGATAAAGAAGAAAAGGATGAAAAATGTATATTTAATTTAATGCTATTAGATCTGGTTTCAGTCAGGGTGAACTGAAACTGAAGTTAGATAGAAAAGGATAGAAAGAAGAAGAAGAGGATGAAGAAGAGAAAGATAATGATGATGATGATGAAGAGAAAGAAGATGAAGAAAAGGAAGAAGATGATGAGAATGATGACAAAGAGACAGAAGAACAAGAAGAAAAGAAGAAGATGAAGAAAAAGGAGAGGAAGAAGGAGATTATGAGAATGATGAAGAAGAGAAAGAAGATGAAGAAAAAAGCAGAAGAAAAAGGAGGAAGAAGAAAAGAAAGCAGAGGAAGAAGATGATGATGAAGAGAGAGAAGATAAAAAAGAAAAGGAAAAAGAAAAAGGAGAGGAGGAAGAAGATGATGAAGAGAAAGAAGATGATGAAGAAAAAGAGGAAGAAGATGATAATGAAGAAGAAGATGATAATGAATGAAGAAGAGAAAGAAGATGAAGAAAAAAGAAAGAAAAAAGGAGAGGAAGAAGGTGATGATGATGATGAAGAGAAAGAAGATGAAAAAAGGAAGAAAAAGATGGAGAAGAAGAAGGTGATGATGATGAAGAGAAAGAAGAAAAGGAAGAAGCAGAATATGATGATGAAGAGAAAGATGAGGAAAAGGAAGAAGAGAAGAAAGATGAAGAAAAAAGAAAGAAAAAAAGAGGAGGAAGAAGGTGGTGATGATGATGATGATGATGAGAAAGAAGATGAGGAAAAGAAGAAAAAGGACAAAGAAGAAGAAGATGATGATGATGAAGAAGAGAAAGAAGATAAAAAAAGGAAGAAAAAGGAGAGGAAGAAGGTGATGATGAAGAGAAAGAAGAAGAAAAGGAAGAAGAATATGATGATGAAGAGAAAGAAGATGAGGAAAAGGAAGAAGAAAAGGGATGAAGAAGATGATGATAATGAAGAAGAGAAAGAAAAGGAAGAAGGAAGAAGAAAGGAGAGGAAGAAGGTGGTGATGATAATGAAGAGAAAGAAGAAGAAAAGGAGTGAGAAGAAGAATATGATGATGAAGAGAAAGATGAGGAAAAGGAAGAAGAAAAAGGAGGAAGAAGATGATGATGATGATGAAGAAGAGAAAGACGAAGAAAAAAGGAAGAAAAAGGAGAGGAAGAAGATGAAAAAGGAGAGGAAGAAGGTGGTGGTGATGATGATGATGAAGAGAAAGAAGAAGAAGAAAAGGACTGAGAAGAAAAATATGAAGAGAAAGATGAGGAAA